>NC_092250.1:932393-1032393 GCF_036320965.1 Panulirus ornatus | reverse complement strand
TACTTTATACACAATCACTCTATTTCATAAGTAGAATGACCCCATTTGTAAGTGCTACACTTACAAGTAAGTGATGGATGAATGAAACTTAACAGTACATGAATGAAAATACTTGGGCATTATGTACACACACACACACACATACGTATATATACATCGAGGGAATACATAATTTTACTCCTGTATACAGAACTGAAATGTATATTTGGATACAAACACATAAAAAACAAACTACATCACTTACAATACAATCAGCCATAACACAGATACAGAATAAATCATAGATCTATTAAAAGTATAAATTACTGTATGATTTTCTTTGATATACATTAGGACCAAATGACATGTGAATGTTATAGACGTTATTAGAAAATGGGGAAACAGGTGATTACGATAATAGTAATTTCCTTAGACATTACAACACTGATAATGTATGATATCACAACAATGATTTCTAACATTAAAAAAAGGTAATTACTTTAAAAGATTACATTAATTGTCATTATCTAACAGCTTGCATCACTGACTTTCATCTTAACATCACATTAACAATGATAACTTATGAAGTCACAAAACAAATTACTTTTCAGATTACAACTACGATTACCAATGAGATTACATTGGTATGTGATAATTACCTGGCAAGATTAACGGTGAAAATTACTGTTTATTTGTTATCTATGATAACTGCTATCTGTTATGAAAGTGGACAGCTAATTTGGTATATAGACTCGACAGAAACCAACATTCAATTCTTTGATATATCTATCTTTATGAAGTAATTATCGCATACTTCACAGGAATATATATATGTGTGTGTGTGTGTGTGTGTGTGTGTGTGTGTGTGGTTCAATAATGGGTAGACGGTGTGGGTGCTCACGAGCAGCGACTCTCTATGTTGGATGATCCTGCTTAATGTGTGAGGTAAGGTTGGTGGACTATCGTCTTAGGAACCTCCTCCCCCCTCTCACTCTACACTCGGGTGGCGAGAGCCTTCACTATTTCTTCTTCTTCTTCTTCCACCTCCTCCTTCTCCTCCTCCTCCTCCTCCTCCTTCTCTTCTTCTTCTACTTCTTCTTCTTCTTCTTCTTCTTCTTCTTCCTCCTCCTCCTCCTTCTCTACGTCTTCTTCTTCTTCCTCCTCCTCCTTCTTCTCTACTTCTTCTTCTTCCTCCTCCTCTTTTCTTCCTCCTCTTCTTCTTCTTCTTCTTCCTCCTCCTCCTCTACCTTTTTCCTCTTCATCTTCTTCTTCTTCTTCTTCTTCTTCTTCTTCTTTTTCTTCTTCCTCCTCCTCCTTCTCTACGTCTTCTTCTTCTTCTCCTCCTCCTCCTCCTCCTCCTCTACTTCTTTCCTCTTCATCTTCCTCTTCATCTTCTTCTTCTTCTTCATATTTCTCTTCCATATTTTGCCATGGTTTCCCCGAAGTCACTAGTAGAAACGGACGCTTGTGGGACGCCATCTGTTTACAGTGGACGAACAGGTACGAGTTGACAGGCACTATTCTGACCTACCTGAAACACTGGGCTATTAAGGGTGACACCCTCACTGGAACACTAGAGATAGCACGGCTCTGTCCGCACCTTACGTCCAGAGGAGCTCCACGTAGGCGTAACCCCCCTCACTTGCTCTCGTTGTCCTCAGGTTTTGATGTTCCTGGGGGTATCGGTGAGCCACATCGCTCAGCTGGGCATGGTCCTAGCCTGGCCTAACGCCCTGGCCTCGGATCTCGTAGACGACAACACCACAATCTTCGCCTCGCAGCTCCACTTCCCAGACTGGCAGCTGGACATGATGGGTGAGTGGGGGTCCTCTCTCCCAATGGTAGATGGACGGGATGGGTGAGTGGGGGTCCTCTCTCCCAATGGTAGATGGACGGGATGGGTGAGTGGGGGTCCTCTCTCCCAATGGTAGATGGACGGGATGGGTGAGTGGGGGCCCTCTCTCCCAATGGTAGATGGACGGGATGGGTGAGTGGGGGCCCTCTCTCCCAATGGTAGATGGACGGGATGGGTGAGTGGGGGCCCTCTCTCCCAATGGTAGATGGACGGGATGGGTGAGTGGGGGTCCTCTCTCCCAGATTGGCAGCTGGACATGATGTGTGAGTGGGGTCCTCTCCCAAGGGTGGTAAATGGACGGGATGGGTGAGTGGGCCCTCTCCCAGAGTGGTAGATATGGATGAAGTAGATGAAGATGTGGTGCTTGTCGAAAGGCCAAGCCTGTGGTGACGGTGACCTTTGACCTGACCCATAGGGTTATGGTTTAAGGTAAATGGTGTCGAGTATGAAGATGGTGTGAGTATGTATGTAGAGCTCAGTTCACATGGATTCTGTGCGATGAAGATGAATCCAAAATGAAGGAGAGTCTGTAGGGAAGATAATGGTGTAGTGAAGATAATGTTGTAGTGAAGATGAGAGTGTAGTGAAGACAATGGTGTAGTGAAGATGATGGTGTTGTGAAGATAATCTCGTGCGTGTGACCTGTCCCTTCTGCCAAAACTCCTACCCAAAGCCACGTACCCTTCACCCCTACTGTCATTCCAGCAGTTGATCTACGTTTATATTTAGACTTCGATGCTTTGACATCGAACTTTAATAAGAGGTCTTAAGCTCGCTGCCTCCCTCCTCCCCTGGCTGGAGTGTTTAGGGAGCCTGGTCTTCCTGGGGTCGCTGCCGGGGTACATAACCGCTGGATGGCTGGTTAGGAACCTGGGTCGACGGAGATCCCTGGTGCTGTCCACGTTTCCAGGGTTCCTGGGCTGGATTCTCATCGCCCTCGCCTACAACACCAACATGATCATCGGCGGAAGGTTGGTGTGTCTTGTGCTTTCAACACCTTAGGTCCTCCACCTCCACCAATATCTGGTGGCTTTATAAACCACTATCTTGCTGGAATTAACCTTCAACTTGTCTCACAGCAGCTAACTCGAATGATTTGACTCAATACAGCAGAACCATTCGTGGGGGAAAGTATATCAACAAGTTATTCTCACTTTCTTTGTATCGTGTTCGTCCCTTTGGCGACACAACACACACACATACAGTGGGCGAGAGGAGAGATTGTGTGTGCCTGTGTGTGTGTGTGTGTGTGTGATTCACCTCTGTGCTTTCAGGTTCTTCACGGGCATGGCAATGGCCCTGGCCACTGTCTCCTGCCGGACCTACCTGGTGGAGATCGCGGACACGGAGATCCGTGGCACAGCCGGCATGATCGCCTCCTCCATGCTCGAGTTTGGGGGAATCCTTACCATCAGCTTGGGCATGGTATTACCCTGGTACTCGCTGGCCTTCCTGGTCGTCGCCCTCCTCCTCTTCTACTGCCTCGTCATCATGCCCTTCCTGCCGGAGAGTCCCACCTACCTCGCCGTCCAGAACAGGTCGGAGGAGGCGCTCCAAGTCCTCCTGCAGCTCAGGGGCCGCCACGTGAACCTGGACGAGGAGCTGAGCCTCCTGAAGCAGCAGAACGACCGCGTCGAAGTCCAAGGCTGGAGCGCCCTCCTCAAACCCTTCATCCTGAAGAGGATGGTGGTGTGCATCGGCATCCTCTGCATCTCCAACTTCTGCGGCACCGAAGTCATACGCGCCAACGCCACCAGGATGCTCCAGGCCTCGGGCCTGGCCTTCAACCGGGACGTGAGCACGATCATGACCTTCGTCCTCTCCCTCTGCGGTAACCTGACGATGATGGTGACCATCGATCGCCTAGGGCGCCGCCGGTGCCTGGTGCTCTCCTTGTCCTTGCTGACCGTGGTATACACGGCGCTGGGCGTCATCCTGCACTTCACCGAAACCCCGGCTCTCGACCAGGCGATCCTGAAGCAGGTGGGCCCTCCCGTCCTGGGCACCGACGGATCTCCAATCATCTACCAGAGGTACGGGAAACGTATCCTGTTTCCACAGACACACACACACACACACACACACACCTACATAACAGCTCTCCGTTCATTTCCATGTCCCTAAGTACCGTAAATCCGTCTCCAGTGTTGATACGAAATACAAGCAATTCCCATATGAAGACATTTGGACGAGTCGAAGTCATTGATATCATAACTATTCCTAAACATCATCTTGTGTCGTCCAGTCAGACCCATAGAGTCGAAAAGTCTCGACATTTGGCGAATCTTTGACGTTCTAAAACAGAAAAAGGCCCTCTTTTTTGGGGGGGTGGGCGAAAGGGAGAGGGAGGGACTTTGCTCCGCTACTGGAGTGGGGGGTTCGTGTAGGCGAACTGGTCACGCTCTTGAGTACGTGTCGATATAGCTTTTACCCTCATTATTGACGACAATCGATGCTGGTGTAGCACACGCCACGAATTAATCACCTCCAAGTATCAGCATTAACTTGTAACACTATATATACTTCACTTCACTTCCCCACACACACACACACACACACACACACACACATCTTACACCACAGTGGCCCATTGCTCGCCCGCTATTCTCCCTCCCTCCCTCCCACTGACCCATTTGGGGCAAAGTAGAAAAACATTGAGCCCATAATTTACCGACCCCCAGACGTTTCATTATACTATATGTATTTAGCGATCGATGACCCAAGCTTATTCTAACATATAAGTCTATTTAAGAGTCTCGGTGTCTATCACAGACCACAGGTGTAAAGTGTTTCTCTGCTTCAAGGTTAATCGTCTCTTTTCTTTTTAATTAAACGTTTTTTTTTTATATATCATGTACATGGAGTGTTTTATTCCCCATCCTTATCTATTCAACTGATAAGGCATATCTGGTAGGTCCTTGACCATGTACGTACTTGTGTGATCAAGGGCGTGTGTGTGCGTGTTTGTGTGCGTCTATCAGGGTGTGTGTGCTTGTCAAGTGAGTGTGTGTGCGTGTGTGTATATGTTTGAGTGCGTCCAGCAGGGTGTGTGTGCATGTCAAGTGAGTGTGTGTGTGCGTGTGTATGCACGTCTGAGTGCGTCTAGCAGGGTGTGTCTGTGCTTGTGAAGTGTGTGTGTGTGTGTGTGTGTGTGTGTGTGTGTGGAGGGAGTAGCTAACGTACGAGATGTTCCCTCCACAGGTGGAGTGTGGCGGAGTGGCTCCGCCTGGTGTGTCTCCTCCTGGCCCCGCTGGGCATCAGTCTAGGGGCGGGGCCCATACCCTGGGTCGTCTCCCCCGAGTTCTTCCCCACCACCATCAGGTCCCAGGTCAGTACTGAGCACCCCAGGGGTCCCCCAGGTCAAGTGGGGCTGCACACACACACCAGGGTCCCCCAGGTTCAAGGGCTGCACACACACACACACACACACACACACACACACCAGTGTCCCCCAGGTCAAGGGCTGCACACACACACACACACACACACACACACACACACGTGTCCCCCAGGTCAAGGGCTGCACACACGCCAGGGTCCCCCAGGTCAAGTGCTACACACACACACACCAGGCTCCCCCAGGTCAAGTGGTGCACACACCTACCTCCACCACCCGTACAACGCATGACACACCTGCTTCCACCACCCCTACAATGCGTGACACCTGCTCCTCCCTTACAAACCTATCACACACCTGTCGTCTTCCTTACTACCCATGACACACCTGTCTCATCCCTTACAACCTATGACACACCTGTCTTCCCCCTGCAGGCCAGTAACACACCTGTCTTTTCCCCCTACAGGCCAGTAAACACACCTGTCTCCCCCCCTCCCCCCCTGCAGGCCAGTAAACACACACCTGTCTTCCCCCCTCCCCCCCTGCAGGCCAGTAACACACACCTGTCTCGCAGGCCAGTAACACACACCTGTCTCTCTCCCCCTCCCCCTGCAGGCCATGAGCGTCTGCAGCATCGCGGGATGTATCATGGCCTTCGTGCCCTTGCAGCTCTACAGTGCTATGCAGGCCACCTTGACGCAGGCCGGCCTGTACTGGACCTACGCGACCGTGTCTGGCCTCGGTATACTCTTCACCATGACCTGTGTGCCTGAGACGAGCGGCAGGAAGATATGGTGACACTCCAGCCTCGAGGGTGAGCTGCTGGTAGTGGTGGTCCTCCTCCTCGAAGGTGTTGGTGGCCAGGTGATGCTCAAGGATGAGCTGGTGGTGGGGTCTCTCAAAGGTGAGAAGGTAATGTTCGAGGGTGACCTGGTGGTGGGTTCTCGAGGGTGACCTGGTGGTGGTCCTCGAGGGTGACCTGGTGGTGGGTCCTCGAGGGTGACCTGGTGGTGGGTCATCGAGGGTGACCTGGTGGTGGTCCTCGAGGGTGACCTGGTGGTGGGTCCTCGAGGGTGACCTGGTGGTGGGTCCTCGAGGGTGACCTGGTGGTAGTCCTCGACGGTGACCTGGTGGTAATCCTCGAGGGTGACCTGGTGGTAGTCCTCGAGGGTGACCTGGTGGTGGGTCCTCGAGGGTGACCTGGTGGTGGTTCCTCGAGGGTGACCTGGTGGTGGGTCCTCGAGGGTGACCTGGTGGTGGTTCCTCGAGGGTGACCGGGTTGTGATGTTCAAAGAGGTTGAGGGTAATGATTCTCAAGGACGACCAGAAGATGATCCTCGAGAATGACAGTGTAGCTCCTCGAGGATGACAAAGTGATGGTGCTCCTCGAAGATGACCAGGTAATACTCGAGGGTGCCCCAGTGACAATGCTAGAGTATGACCAGGTAAAACTTGAGGATGACCAGGTGATAATCGTCGAGAATGGCCAGGTAAAGTCAAGACGGTCAACGAGGGTAAACAAGACGGTCAACGAGGGTAAACAAGACGGTCAACGAGGGTAAACAAGACGGTCAACGAGGGTAAACAGGATGATCAACGAGGGTAAACAAGACGGTCAACGAGCTTAAACAAGTGTAAACAAGACGGTCAACGAGGGTAAACAAGACGGTCAACGAGGGTAAACAAGACGGTCAACGAGGGTAAACAAGACGGTCAACGAGGTAAACAAGACGGTCAACGAGCTTAAACAAGTGTAAACAAGACGGTCCAACGAGGGTAAACAAGACGGTCAACGAGGGTAAACAACAAGGGTAAACAAGACGGTCAACGAGGGTAAACAAGACGGTCAACGAGCTTAAACAAGTGTAAACAAGACGGTCAACGAGCTTAAACAAGTGTAAACAAGACGGTCAACGAGCTTAAACAAGTGTAAACAAGACGGTCAACGAGCTTAAACAAGTGTAAACAAGACGGTCAACGAGCTTAAACAAGTGTAAACAAGACGGTCAACGAGCTTAAACAAGTGTAAACAAGACGGTCAACGAGCTTAAACAAGTGTAAACAAGACGGTCAACGAGGTAAACAAGACGGTCAACGAGGTAAACAAGACGGTCAACGAGCTTAAACAAGTGTAAACAAGACGGTCAACGAGGTAAACAAGACGGTCAACGAGGTAAACAAGACGGTCAACGAGCTTAAACAAGTGTAAACAAGACGGTCAACGAGCTTAAACAAGTGTAAACAAGACGGTCAACGAGCTTAAACAAGTGTAAACAAGACGGTCAACGAGCTTAAACAAGTGTAAACAAGACGGTCAACGAGCTTAAACAAGTGTAAACAAGACGGTCAACGAGCTTAAACAAGTGTAAACAAGACGGTCAACGAGCTTAAACAAGTGTAAACAAGACGGTCAACGAGCTTAAACAAGTGTAAACAAGACGGTCAACGAGCTTAAACAAGTGTAAACAAGACGGTCAACGAGCTTAAACAAGTGTAAACAAGACGGTCAACGAGCTTAAACAAGTGTAAACAAGACGGTCAACGAGCTTAAACAAGTGTAAACAAGACGGTCAACGAGCTTAAACAAGTGTAAACAAGACGGTCAACGAGCTTAAACAAGTGTAAACAAGACGGTCAACGAGCTTAAACAAGTGTAAACAAGACGGTCAACGAGGGTAAACAAGACGGTCAACGAGCTTAAACAAGTGTAAACAAGACGGTCAACGAGGGTAAACAAGACGGTCAACGAGGTAAACAAGACGGTCAACGAGCTTAAACAAGTGTAAACAAGACGGTCAACGAGGTAAACAAGACGGTCAACGAGCTTAAACAAGTGTAAACAAGACGGTCAACGAGCTTAAACAAGTGTAAACAAGACGGTCAACGAGGGTAAACAAGACGGTCAACGAGCTTAAACAAGTGTAAACAAGACGGTCAACGAGCTTAAACAAGTGTAAACAAGACGGTCAACGAGGGTAAACAAGACGGTCAACGAGCTTAAACAAGTGTAAACAAGACGGTCAACGAGCTTAAACAAGTGTAAACAAGACGGTCAACGAGCTTAAACAAGTGTAAACAAGACGGTCAACGAGCTTAAACAAGTGTAAACAAGACGGTCAACGAGCTTAAACAAGTGTAAACAAGACGGTCAACGAGCTTAAACAAGTGTAAACAAGACGGTCAACGAGGTAAACAAGACGGTCAACGAGCTTAAACAAGTGTAAACAAGACGGTCAACGAGCTTAAACAAGTGTAAACAAGACGGTCAACGAGCTTAAACAAGTGTAAACAAGACGGTCAACGAGCTTAAACAAGTGTAAACAAGACGGTCCAACGAGGGTAAACAAGACGGTCAACGAGCTTAAACAAGTGTAAACAAGACGGTCAACGAGCTTAAACAAGTGTAAACAAGACGGTCAACGAGGGTAAACAAGGGTAAACATCACGATCAAAAAGACGGTCAACGAGCTTAAACAAGTGTAAACAAGACGGTCAACGAGGGTAAACAAGACGGTCAACGAGCTTAAACAAGTGTAAACAAGACGGTCAACGAGCTTAAACAAGTGTAAACAAGACGGTCAACGAGGTAAACAAGACGGTCCAACGAGGGTAAACAAGACGGTCAACGAGGTAAACAAGACGGTCAACGAGGTAAACAAGACGGTCAACGAGCTTAAACAAGTGTAAACAAGACGGTCAACGAGGGGAAACAACCAGGGTAAACAAGACGGTCAACGAGCTTAAACAAGTGTAAACAAGACGGTCAACGAGCTTAAACAAGTGTAAACAAGACGGTCAACGAGCTTAAACAAGTGTAAACAAGACGGTCAACGAGCTTAAACAAGTGTAAACAAGACGGTCAACGAGCTTAAACAAGTGTAAACAAGACGGTCAACGAGCTTAAACAAGTGTAAACAAGACGGTCAACGAGCTTAAACAAGTGTAAACAAGACGGTCAACGAGCTTAAACAAGTGTAAACAAGACGGTCCAACGAGGGTAAACAAGACGGTCAACGAGCTTAAACAAGTGTAAACAAGACGGTCAACGAGCTTAAACAAGTGTAAACAAGACGGTCAACGAGCTTAAACAAGTGTAAACAAGACGGTCAACGAGCTTAAACAAGTGTAAACAAGACGGTCAACGAGCTTAAACAAGTGTAAACAAGACGGTCAACGAGCTTAAACAAGTGTAAACAAGACGGTCAACGAGCTTAAACAAGTGTAAACAAGACGGTCAACGAGGTAAACAAGACGGTCAACGAGCTTAAACAAGTGTAAACAAGACGGTCCAACGAGGGTAAACAAGACGGTCAACGAGCTTAAACAAGTGTAAACAAGACGGTCCAACGAGGGTAAACAAGACGGTCAACGAGCTTAAACAAGTGTAAACAAGACGGTCAACGAGGGTAAACAAGACGGTCAACGAGCTTAAACAAGTGTAAACAATACGATCAAAAGGACGGTCAACGAGGGTAAACAAGACGGTCAACGAGCTTAAACAAGTGTAAACAAGACGGTCAACGAGGTAAACAAGACGGTCAACGAGCTTAAACAAGTGTAAACAAGACGGTCAACGAGCTTAAACAAGTGTAAACAAGACGGTCAACGAGGTAAACAAGACGGTCAACGAGCTTAAACAAGTGTAAACAAGACGGTCAACGAGCTTAAACAAGTGTAAACAAGACGGTCAACGAGCTTAAACAAGTGTAAACAAGACGGTCAACGAGGTAAACAAGACGGTCAACGAGCTTAAACAAGTGTAAACAAGACGGTCAACGAGCTTAAACAAGTGTAAACAAGACGGTCAACGAGCTTAAACAAGTGTAAACAAGACGGTCAACGAGCTTAAACAAGTGTAAACAAGACGGTCAACGAGCTTAAACAAGTGTAAACAAGACGGTCAACGAGCTTAAACAAGTGTAAACAAGACGGTCAACGAGCTTAAACAAGTGTAAACAAGACGGTCAACGAGCTTAAACAAGTGTAAACAAGACGGTCAACGAGCTTAAACAAGTGTAAACAAGACGGTCAACGAGCTTAAACAAGTGTAAACAAGACGGTCAACGAGGCAAGTCTTTATCTGTGTCATGTATGTCGTTTCAACTGGTCACCCATAGCAGCATCACAGGCCAAGTTTCATGTGGTAAGTCTCATCACTGGAGTAATACATATCAAGTTTCATCTACGTTGCCCTTCAGCAACATTGTCAAGTTTCATACACCGTTTTCCCATCGCATTGTACTTGTGAAGTTCCACATATCACTCCATGTCAGGCCCTGTGTGTGTGTGTGTGAGGTGGACAAGAACCTGCATGTCTCTTGTTATGTATGAAGGCGACTCACATGAGCAAACACGTTTCATGTGTGTGCTCATTATTATACACTGCATCACTTTACATCAGGTGGTTATTATTGATACACATTTTGGTTGATAATACACGAGCCAAGTTTCATCGGAGACCATCTCTTATCATTTGCATACCATGAATGGTAATTGAGGTGTCCTATCTAACCAAACCTCTCAGGCTTTACTGACGATGGCTGCCCATGTATATATATATATATATATATATATATATATATATATATATATATATATATATATATATATATATATTTCCCTTTCTGAGATGACTCCCTTCAGCTACCACGTCATTCCATCACGCGAGAAAGGTTCTGAAGCGTGTAATAATGTCCCACTCAAGCGGTCGGATGGTTTCAGAAGAGGTACGACACCTCCTGAAGGCGAGGTGACTTTAGACTTGAGAACTCAAGACCAAAAAGGGACGTCCTTCCGTTCAGCATCTGCAGCGTTCTCTGAGGGCAAGGAGGACAAGGGCGCCATCTCTACCTCGCCATGACTGGCCAAGAATAGGCCACGACGAAGACGCCGAAGACGGTGGCAAAGATGAAGCGGGAGCGGCACAGGATGTGGGAGGCGTGGAGACACTCGTTCTGCTGGTGGGGAGAGCAGGACCGCCGGGGGTCCTCCACCCACGTCCTCCTGAAGACTCGGAGGGAGGCGGCGACGAGAGCCGGGGAGGAGAAGGAGGAGGAGGAGGTGTTCCTCCTGGTGGCGCTCGTGTCGCTGGTGTAGAGGTGTGTGGCGATGATAAGGCCCAGGTAAGTCATGGAGAAGATGAACCAGGTGTTGATGTGGGTGATGTACGAGGTGCCGGGGAGGTCGGTGAGGGAGTCGGCGTACAGCGACACCAGCACCAGCAGGGTCGTCAGGCTCATGGTGCCCCGGTCGCTGAAAGCCTCCGCCGGGATGAACAAGGTGCCGTAGCCGATAGCCAGGAGGAGGGCCGTCGGGAGGTAGGTACTCCATATGTACTGCTGGGAACGCCTCACGAGGACGAGCCTCACAGTGTTCTCCTTACTGCCGGGGGAGGTCGTGAGGGTGACCCGGTCCACGATGTATTCGTCCAGGACTTGGTCGCCGCGGTACGACACCAGCGACGACTTGAAGACCAGGTTCCCCTGGTTGATGTTGGCGATGGTGATGTTGAAGCTGCACGTCTGGACGTCCCACGGGAAGAGGAGCAGGTCGAAGCTGCATCGCACGGCCGGCTGCAGCTGCACCACCTTCTGCAGCGGGTTGTGGCGTCCCTCGAACACAGTGTCTGTGGATCACAGTCACAAGGTTGTGGAATGGCAGCGAGACTCAACGGATCTTTCTTAACCCCCCATGACAGTCGAAGCAAACAAGCAAGCAACACTAAGACCATAAAATGCCATAAAAAGAAAATTGCAACTCCGCCATAATGTATGTGGGGTATAGAGTGATTCTACTTGGACAAGTATAAAAGAGAAATAGTCCATGTTACTTATACTTTAATCACATGAGTGAAGGTGATATCCTATGTGATCAGTGGCTTTCGAAAAACCTACGGCTCTCGTGTGTGTGTGTGTGTGTGTGTGTTAGTACGTTAGTGGTGTGTTAAGTGCTAAGGTTAGTATTTTCGTGTGTGTTAGTACGTTAGTAGTGTGTTAAGTGCAAAGGTTAGTAAGTGCTAAGGTTAGTAATGTGTTAGTACGTTAGTAATGTGTTAAGTGCTAAGGTTAGTAATGTGTTAGTACGTTAGTAGTGTGTTAAGTGCTAAGGTTAGTAATGTGTTAGTACGTTAGTAATGTGTTAAGTGCTAAGGTTAGTAATGTGTTAGTACGTTAGTAGTGTGTTAAGTGCTAAGGTTAGTAATGTGTTAGAACTCAAATCATTAGTTAAGAGTGTTAGTAAACAGATGTTGCGTGTGTTGGGTTCACTTACCATCTCCTTGGATGCTTCCGTTCGTCTTGCGCTTCACCAAGACGGACGTGGAGTGTTCCTGGGCGAAGCCGTAGGTTGGCGAGACGCCCACGCTGGGCTGCCACAGGGGACACTCGATCTCGCTGCTTCCGACGACGTTGGTGTGCATCGCCGGTCGGAGGTTGTGGTACTGGACGCTCTGGTCGTACCACTGGAGGGCCACGCTGAGGTCGAGCAGGAACTTCATCTCCTGGAGGTTGATGTTGATGACTTCCAGGGAGACGCGGAGCGCCATGTCCAGCGAGGCGGAGGGCGGGAGGCTACTGATGTAACCCGGGGGCGTCAACACCACGTCGCAGTGGCGCTCGTCGCTCCAGTCCTCGCAGTCGATCACGAGGTCACACCGCTGGGTCATGCTGACGCAGGAGCCGTCGTCGCAGGTGAACTCCGAGGTGGAGCAGATGCTCAGCGTCAGGTTCCTCAACACGACCGACCCCTCCTCCCTCGCCGGCCCTTCCCCGTAGAAGACCTTCCAAGGCAAGCGACCCACCGGCACGCTGCGACACTCGCACACAGCCAAGGTCTTGTTCGTCCCAGAATCCCAAAGCCGCCAGCGGTCGGCGTGGTACTCGATCCTCAAGAGGCGGAGCCCCTTGAAGTAGATGCTGTACTTCGAGGAGGTCGGGGTGAGGAGGAAGCCGTAAGGGTGAGGCTGGAGGTGTCTCTTGGGCTGGATGCCGCGCAGGTAGAACACGGGCACCACCTCCGGCGTGAAGCCAGCGAGGCAGTTCTCGTTGTTGACGTCGTCCGTGATCCACGCGCTGCCGCTGACCTGCACGGCGCCTCGGCCGCTCTCGTACGTCCGCCGGAGCCGAGGGAGTTCGAAGTCAAGTGTCTCCCCGGTCTCGGCGTTCTCCCAGTGGCCGGAGGTGAAGTTGTAGTTGGCGTTGATCCAGACGGTCCGGCCCTGGACGGCTTCGTGGTCGCATTCGTCGCCGTGGAGGTCCAGGAGGGAGGCGAGGCCCCTAACCTCCTCCAGGCGGCGCGGCAGGTATGGTCTGAGGCCCAGGAACCTCAGCGTTCTGAAGGCCTCGGGTCGGGTGAGTTTGACGCTGACCAGCAACATAGGGGAGGTCTTCGCCTCGCACGGCCCCTCGGTGTGGCGGCGGTAGCGGCCGCTAGGCTGCCACGGAGCGCCCTCCCACCTCACCCAGTCCCCTGGGGCGGCGGTGGTGGTAGTAGCAGGTCCTCCCTGGCACGACCCCTCCCGCAGGATCTCGGCGGGAGTCAGGGCGCGAGACCAGGCCTCCAGACCCGTCACGCTGCCGCGGAAGGACTGGCCCGCCTCGTAGCCGCCCATGAGGAGATCCTGATCCTGGCCGAGGAGGAGAGCTCCTCCGTCAGGAAGGCAAGGGTCCTCCTCCAGCCACGGCCAGTGCTCGAGGGCGTCGCCATCCATGTAGAAGGTGTGGTTGTGGCCCCGCGACCCGACAAGACACACATGTCGCCAGCGGTCCAGCACGTAAAGGCCCTCCACCACGACGCTCTTCGCTCGGCTGTTGAACGTGACGTAGAACTGGAGGGGCGTGATGGCTGTCGAGGAGGGGAAGGGGAGACACACAGGTGTTAAGATGGACACCAGCTGTGCTGCAATAGATGTGTCCCATCCATGGACACACACGGGTGTTACGCGCAGGTGCATATGGACACAGGTGTTAGATGGACACCAGCTGGGTTACGCAGGTGTCCCATCCATGGACATACACGGATATTAGACACAGGTGCATATAGACACAGGTGTTAGATGGACACCAGCTGAGTTACACAGGTGTCCCATACATGGACAAAGACAGATACTAGAGATGTAGATGGACACAGGTGTTTAATATACGCTAAAACATAGATACTTAAACACTGTTGGACAAGTAAAGGCATAACATAACAAAATACAGTCGACTGTAACCATTTAACCTTCACATCTATTCAACTTTAGTGGGACATCGAGTTTAACCTCGGCTGCTGGCACAAGTTTTAACCCTGACCTGAATAAGCTTTGCTTCATCCGAATTTATTTGATTTATCAAATAACCAACAATGCTACCAAGTACAAACTAAAATTAGCATGTATTTTTCAAGCCAATTAGTAAAGGTAATAGCAAGAATCAAACTATAGACCATGTCTGATATCTTCTATAAACTAATCAAAGTCTCTTCTACTCCTCCTCCAACATTCCTTCAGCAAGCCTGTATAAACCAATCGCATATCATCAACACACACACAGGCTACGAGAACCGATCTAATGACACCATCAAAGCACAGACGGGCTACGAGACGGAAGAAAACGAGACAGAAGAATACGAGACAGAACAAATCAGAAGAAACCTTTCCAGTTCGAGGACTGGATCAGAGGCGTACACGAAGAGGGACTTACTGAGTGCGAACATGTTGGTGTGGGTGTCGTCCACGGCGTAGCTGAACACCGTGGCTTTGTCCGTGAAGGAGGAGATGGAGAACGCCACACACACGGTGTATTCAGCCATCAAGCCCTTGCTGCTGCATCCACATCCTCCTCCCGCGTCTCCACCGCCACACGCCACACCCGGGTCACCGGCTCCTCCCGAGGGCGTCCCAGGGGGTAAGACACTGGTAGGGGTGCGAGCTGCTGCTGTGGCCCCTCCTCCTCCGTCAGTAGCCCCTCCGTCAGTAGGGTCTCCATCGAGTGTGGCTCGTGGGAGGCCAGACTCCTCTACCTCTACCTCCTCCTCCAGCTCCTCCTCCTCCTGCAAGCTTACCGGAGGTAGGACGGAGGAGGAGGAGGTGGAGGTCGTGGAGGAGGAGGTCGAGGGGCACGAGGCCGGGTAGAGGAGGACGTAGGTGTAGTCATCGGGAGGCCCCTCCGGCTGGAGGTCGTACACAACCACCGACCCACCACCACCACACACCAGCCCTGCAACCAGCAACACCCAGCATTAACACACACGAATCTGTAACACTCTGTTGTTATCCATAACCCACCACACCCACCCACCCACCTACCCACCCCATACAGGGGTTCTGGATAACCCACCACCTACACCCACCCCACCTACCCACCCCAGGCCATACAGGGGTTGTGGACTGCCTGGTTTTCAGTCCTTTCTGTCCCTCTGAGCGCGACTACAGGCCCACCTGCCCGGCTCTACATACACAAACTGTTTCCTCCAACCCCGCTACACACATTAGATATGTGTGTGTGTGTATGTGTGTGTGTGTGTATGTGTGTGTATGTGTGTGTGTGTGTGTATGAGTGTGTGTGTGTATGTGTATGTGTGTGTGTGTGTGTATGAGTGTGTGTGTGGTTTGTCTGTGTGTATAATACCTATTTGTAGAGATGAGGGAGAGAGTTCTACACTCGTATATGTGTGTGTGTGTGTGTGTGTGTGTGAAGATATGGAAGTAGAAACGTTTAGAGTAATGAAGAATGAAAGTATAAACGTTGAAAGTACAAACGTTCAGCGTACAAACGTTCAGCGTACAAACGTTCAGCGTACAAACGTTCAGCGTAATGGAGAGATCAATAGCGTGTGTGTGCTCCGGTGTGGACACACCCATTAAGACGTTCACTCCTGCCCTCTCATATATGTACATAACCAACTAACCAGTCGATCCTTTTAACCACACACACACACACGCTATCTATCACCCTCACCCTCGGCGCTATCTATCACCCTCACCCTCGGCGCTATCTATCACCCTCACCCTCGGCGCTATCTATCACCCTCACCCTCAGCGCTATCTATCACCCTCACCCTCAGCGCTATCTATCACCCTCACCCTCGGCGCTATCTATCACCCTCACCCTCGGCGCTATCTATCACCCTCACCCTCAGCGCTATCTATCACCCTCACCTTCAGCGCTATCTATCACCCTCACCCTCAGCGCTATCTATCACCCTCACCCTCAGCGCTATCTATCACCCTCACCCTCAGCGCTATCTATCACCCTCACCCTCAGCGCTATCTATCACCCTCACCCTCAGCGCTATCTATCACCCTCACCCGCAGCGCTATCTATCACCCTCACCCTCGGCGCTATCTATCACCCTCACCCTCAGCGCTATCTATCACCCTCACCCTCAGCGCTATCTATCACCCTCACCCTCAGCGCTATCTATCACCCTCACCCTCAGCGCTATCTATCACCCTCACCCTCAGCGCTATCTATCACCCTCACCCTCAGCGCTATCTATCACCCTCACCCTCGGCGCTATCTATCACCCTCACCCTCGGCGCTATCTATCACCCTCACCCTCGGCGCTATCTATCACCCTCACCCTCGGCGCTATCTATCACCCTCACCCTCAGCGCTATCTATCACCCTCACCCTCAGCGCTATCTATCACCCTCACCCTCGGCGCTATCTATCACCCTCACCCTCTCGCCAGATCTGCCTCAAGCAGGAGGAGGAGGAGGAGGAGTAGAGAGGGCGAGGATAATGTTAATTAGAAACGCTAATATTCGCGAGGGACTAGTGTCCATACGTCTCCCTCTCCACTATTTCACTATCATCATAACGAAGACACTATCAAACGAATTATATTTACATTCTCGACTCTATTACCCTTTGTCTTAAAGTTCATTAACCCTCCCTCATCTTCCCTACACTCTATCTTCTTCGTTATCCTACATCCTCACTTATTACCCCCGATATGACTGGCTTTGAAATTTAACCCTAACAATGGCTCAGGCAAATGGCCACCTTCAATATACCCTCGTTAACTCAGGCTTTTAACCTGATCCTTACAGGTTAAATTAGGTGGCCGTCTTCCCTACCCACAACATCTTCACTACACTATATATATACATACATCTTCACTACACTATATATATCTCTCTCTCTTTCAACCACACCTTCGCGACAACTCAAGTCTTTCCTTACCCCTTTGCCTCACCTTCTCTAAACCAAACTCATCTCCAGCGGAAATAGAATCATTAATGACAACCTTCAAGTATGATAAATGGCCCATGCCAGATGTCTGTATGGTTCCGTGCCTCTCCTACGTCTATTAATGTAATATGTTGTTTGTATTTGTGACTAGGGTTACGTACCTGCCCTTTGTGACTGTATTTGTTGTTCATACCTCGTCATGGTGTCTCAGTAAACTTGATTTTGAGGCATTATCATCTACAACTAGGTTACGAGTCGACACACTTATCTAACAACCATATATTACCTAACAACCGTGTATCAAAAATCAGGTTATGAGACGACACAGTTAGCTAACAACCATATATCACCTAACAACCGTATATCACCTAACAACCGTATATCCCCTAACAACCGTATATCAAAAAATCTCCCCTTACGATCCAACTGCTAATTGGATGTAAGTCCCTCTTATCTACTTATGGCGTCTATGTAAACTAATCCTGCTGTTATTTTCTGTAACAAAGTTTATATTTTACTGCTGAAGAAGATGTTCAGTTACTGTTATGAATAAACAATCACATTTATCATTACAGGAATAAGTTAGATAAACATTTAAGATACAGCCATCTACTTTGTTTACTTCCTTATCTTCGATAGACTATCTGTCCTAAAGTAATATAATCTCCGAGGAAATCTATCTATTTCCATCTACGTTAGCTTTCATTGATGTCAAAATTTATAATAACTTTATTCTAATTGTCTCTAAACCTTTTTTTTTTTTACTATATATAAACATTGTGGTTAGGTCTAGGGTATGAGTGTGAGGTGTTCAAAGGAGGTTTAATATAATATTTCGATCTAACATCAAATTGCCCAGAACCAAATTGTGAAATAGATCAGGTATTATGTATATCTATACAAAAAATATGATATTAAATGTCTAAAACCTTGAGACCTTCCTGCAAAGATAAATTGAAATTGATTATCAAAACCCATTGCCAAACCTAACCCACACACACACACACAATTACAAAATTGAAATAGTTAATTTTCTTCGTTTCTGACCCTTGAATACGGTGAATGACCATGTAACAACACTTAAGGAACTCTTATACTTCATTATGAAGGACGTATTTATGTCCTAGTGGCCTACATGAAGTAGCATAGGCCTACAAACACCTTCAACTTCGTCTTCTACCCGAACGTCAAAATGGCCGACTGGGGATATGGCGGGATTATCTTCAGTTTTGTTCGCTAAACTCACCTAAAATGGCGACGACGGCGCCCCCAAGACCCATCTGATGCTTGGCGGTGGTGGTAGCCATGGCTGGGGAGTATAGGGTATGTGGTAGTAGTAGTAATACTAACCTCACTACCACAATGTCGTAACTCCAGCCACCACAGCCACAGTCGCGCTGACTCGGTGAGTGTATGTGAGGTCGCCACTACCCTCCTCCACCACCGAAGCCGCCACTGCCCCTCCACCACCACCACCACTACTGCCCCTCCTTCACCACCACCTTAGCTGAACACCCCCCCATCCCTCGCCCTCGCCCTGGGCCATTGTTACGCTCTGATCGACCATCTCACACAAAGGTCAAGAGAAAAAGAAAAAAAAAAGGAATGAAAAATGGCTTGGAAGCAATATTAATGGCGCAAAAGGTGGAGGGGGTAAAGAGGGAGGAGGGAGGAGGGGCATTACCTACACTGTGAGTGATCTATGGGATAGTGTTACCTCAGCCATTAAATGGTCTTTCCCAGAGCGTTACCTCCGCCATTAAATGGTCCATGCCAGAGCGTTACCTTCGCCATTAAATGGTCTTTCCCAGAGCGTTACCTTCGCCATTAAATGGTCCATGAGAGAGCGTTACCTTCGCCATTAGATGGTCCATGCCAGAGCGTTACGTTCGCCATTAAATGGTCCATGCCAGAGCGTTACCTTCGCCATTAAATGGTCCATGCCAGAGCGTTACCTTCGCCATTAAATGGTCCATGCCAGAGCGTTACCTTCGCCATTAGATGGTCCATGCCAGAGCGTTACGTTCGCCATTAAATGGTCCATGCCAGAGCGTTACCTTCGCCATTAAATGGTCCATGAGAGAGCGTTACCTTCGCCATTAGATGGTCCATGCCAGAGCGTTACGTTCGCCATTAAATGGTCCATGCCAGAGCGTTACCTTCGCCATTAAATGGTCCATGAGAGAGCGTTACCTTCGCCATTAGATGGTCCATGCCAGAGCGTTACGTTCGCCATTAAATGGTCCATGCCAGAGCGTTACCTCCGCCATTAAAAGGTCTTTGGAACAGCATTATCTCCGCCATTAAATGGTAAATGGGGAAAGCGCTCCCTAGGAATGGGTTTACCTACCCATGTAAGAGCGGTATGGGTCCGTGGGAGAACCTCACCTGACCTTACAGGATGAAGTGAGGTGTGGATATATTGCTACCAAAGCTTATTTATTCATGCATAACATCATGGTCTCTCTCTCTCTCTCTCTCTCTCTCTCTCTCTCTCTCTCCTGAATAGGGCCAATGGGTAATAGGGATGGGAGGGGGGAGAGAAGGAAGGGGGAATGGGGGGTTAACATAGAGAGAGAGAGAGAGAGAGAGAGAGAGAGAGAGAGAGAGAGAGAGAGAGAGAGAGAGAGAGAGAGAGAGAGAGAGTTATTGGTGTGGTTGGTTAATTTAGACTTTTAAAAGCCATTTCAAAAGCCATTAAGGCCATTTACGTTTATTCACAGCTACTAATCAAGAAATCTCGAACACTAATTTTTCAAGAATATATATATATATATATATATATATATATATATATATATATATATATATATATATATATATATATATATATCACCTTTGAGGCAATAAGAAAGAGGGTGAGTGTAGTGAGCAGTTGTGAAAGGTGCAAAGACTTGATGGATTTCGAGCAATGATATATGTAGGTGCCACTCTCGTACGAGTGTTCATCTGGGATAGAATCTATTTTCCAAGACTGGCGAGGAATATTGAACACTGTGTTCACAGGTGTTTGTGTCAGGAATGAGGCTGACGGGAGAAGGTGTTTGTGTCAGGTGTATAGCTACCAGGGGCAGGTGTTTGTGTCAGTTATATAGCTACCAAGGGCAGGTGTTTGTGTCAGCTATATAGCTACTAGGAGCAGGTGTTTGCGTCAGCCACATGCCGAGTAGGGACAGGTGTTTGTGTCAGACACATGGCTAGTAGGGACAGGTGTTTGTGTCAGCCATATGGCTACTGGAGGCAGATGTTTGTGTCAGCTATATAGCTACCAGGGGCAGGTGCTTGTGTCAGCTATATAGCTACCAGGGGCAGGTGTTTGCATCAATTAAATAGCTACCAGGAGCAGGTGTTTGTATCAGCCACATGGCTACCAGGGGCAGGTGCTTGTGTCAGCTATATAGCTACCAGGAGCAGGTGTTTGCATCAATTAAATAGCTACCAGGAGCAGGTGTTTGTATCAGCCACATGGCTACCAGGGGCAGGTGCTTGTGTCAGCTATATAGCTACCAGGGGCAGGTGTTTGCATCAATTAAATAGCTACCAGGAGCAGGTGTTTGTATCAGCCACATGGCTACCAGGGGCAGGTGTTTGTGTCCGTCATATGACTACTAAGGCAGGTGATTGTATAAGCCATATGGCTACCAGCAGCAGGTGTTGAGTGTCAGTCAGGCATATGACTACAAGGGGCTGGTGTTTGTTTCAGTCATATGGCTACCAAAGTGCAGTTGTTTGTGTCCCCTATTTGGCTAATAGGGGCAGGTGTTTGTGTCGACCATGGTCATCACCAGTAGGGGGAAGGCGTTTGAGTCAATCGCAGCCACCTTCTCTACTCACGGTGGAATGTTTTCAAGCAGAAAAGTCATACTCAAACTATAAGTTCTAATTTCACTACCAGTTCCTGGCTTCACTTTGGTGTGCACTCGGCATGACCAAGGTGTAAAAGCCTTGTGAATAATGCTGATGTAAAAGACTATAAATAATACTTTATGGCTCCTGTCAACAAGTACAATGCTGGAATATTTTTCATGTCTTGATTTGATAATAAAGTGATTTTGTTATGTGACAAGTCACTAAAGGTCTGAGTCTGGAGAGTGATGATATACAGCTACAGCAACAGATGAATGAGATATCTTGTGGTTGCCGGAACTTCCACTTTTACAAGATTTTACCACCACAGGGTACAAAGTTTACTCGTTGGTTGGTTATTTGGGCCTTAGGCCCATCAACTGCCAGGGTCACTAAAACTGTCAAGTTATAAACACCATTCGATAAAAGCTTGAACATATGGACCACCTCCTTTAGGTTTCTAAAGTAAAATTCCAGCAACCATATATAATCTGTGTATATGGTCCTTCGGTCCTTCATGGTCTGAAGCTAACCTAGAGAGGTCAATACACTTGGGTGTAGTCAAGCACCAGTCCCAAGACAAAATAATATACAGCAAACTGTCATCATCCTAACTGCAGTGGGCTTCCATAAGACCGGATATTTCAAAAACCTCATGTCCTAACATCCATACTGGTATATCCAAGCACCCATATATATTCACGAACATAAGGATTTATCTATAACAAATATAATATGTCCATGTCTAATCACAAAGAATGGATTGAATAGAGTCTGACTGAAGAAAGGAGGCTAAAAATATTGTCAGGCTTCACTAATTCACTATCCCAAATAAAACCCATCTTTCATATGCATAAACCACACATCTACTTTGAAGTGAATGACCACCACCTAAAGTTGAATCATCCATTCGACTCCATACTCATTCACAACTAACAGTTTTAAACTTTAATGAGTGTAATAAGTTTATTTTTTTCTATAAAAAACTAATAAAAGAGGTTGTCAACAACTGTGTTCACAAAGTCTTATTAAAAAAAATTAGTTTCAAAAGATGACAAAAATGTGTTCACTGAAGTAGAACCGAGAATCATTTGTACCTTTAAGTATAATGTTGATGTTAGTTATCCTCTCCTCTTACTACTCCTTATCTAAACTGAACAAAGAACTGGATCCAACACCTATCAGTGTCAAGATTACAAAAAATGACAGATTATTTCTGAAGGACTCATTGCATAGTTATATACAGCTCAGAATCTTAAAACACTGAGAAAAGATTTGGTGATTGGATTGTCTCGCCTTTCTCTGCGAGAAATTCTTTGGAGTATAACTAACCAACAAGATTGTTCATTTCAACATAGGTTATGTGGTGATCATTGCGAATGAAGATCACCACACCATATAGTCATGAGGGTCAAATCACCGTCATTAATCATAATGCAGGAGCATTTGGCTCGTCTAAATGTTTTCTACAGGTACCCATATTAAGATCCCATGACAAGATGGCATCGCTTGAAATCCATAGTCTGTCTCAATTAGAGGAGAGATTGCTTGAAGCCGAATTTACTTAGTTAAAGCAAACTACTGAGCAGCCTGGAATGCGAAGGCAGGAAGCCAGGCAGGAGCATATGCATCTTTACAGGAATGCTTTTCTTGTTACTGTACAAAATGAGGGAGCCCATTGTGAAATGACAATGCCCAAGTATTCAGCCTAGTAAATTACACCTGAAACACGCTCATTTTTTTTTCTCCCTTGTGAAAGATATCGCAAGATGAAGAGCAACTTAAAATAACAACTCCTGACTTTGCTTGCCAAGGAGAATTATATTCATGTATTTTGATGTATGGTATCAGTATTTTATAGCTTTACTACTAATTTTTGTACTTTTGAATAGGTGCACTACTGTATTATATTTCACTTTCACATGCCAGACAATGTACTGTGTACTGATGGATGCATACATAAAAACAAGAAGGCCAGTGTGGCTTATGCTGTCTGCAGCAGTAACTTCCAAACTTTAGCTTCAAAGTCAACTCTTCTAACCAATCAATCACCTCACCTTACCACCTGTACTTTCAAACTGTCACTGTCCTTAAGTGGCCTATGTTCCAAAATGGGCATACCTGTCTTTAGCTTCCATCAAGGTATATGTGATTTGCCGAATAATCTGAAGACCCTATAATCATTTCCAGATTCTCACACACAAACCAGCAATTCAGCACACACTCTGTGGCACCACTCTGGTACATTGCGATCTTTTGTCAACAACAAAGTGTTAGTAACTTGTTGAACACATGCAAAACCTTGCATTCACTCTCAGATTCTTACAAATCAGTGACTCTATACACACTCCACAGCACCAAATCAGTACATAAGAGCAAATTCAAGTAATCCAGTAATCAGTGCACAATGAAAGAGTCATTACTGTTCGTACCCTAAAGTGTCTGAATACCCAACTTATCTTCGCCTTCACAGTACACCATCACATACTTGCATCAGATTTACAGGAATAATAAAAGAGACAACTGTATTCCAATATGATTCATTTTTAGCACTCATACAATGGGGAAACATTTGAATATAAATAATATATATCTAGCATTATCTTTGATAGGAAACCCAACTACTTTTCACAGTTGACCAATAAAGCTACACTCTGAAGCAAATAACACCCTCCTGATATCTAAGCTGAAGCAATAGCCTAAAACCTGTCATTAATGAAGACTAAAATAATGCCAACATGAAGCCTTATCAGGCTTCAAAATTTGAAAAAGCAACAGCTTGAATATCAGGTGTACAAAAAAAGATATATATATATATATATTTAGAGGTCGTGTTACCCCACAGGAACTCATTGAAAAGGAGTCCAAAACTGTACATGTGGGAAGCAACAAATAAGTAACAAATGATGACGATGAAAATTCAAAATATACAACACCCCTATGTGATGCAATCTTATCAAATGATCATTGGAAAATGGTCCATGACAAAATGTTACATGAAAAACCTGTTATCCATTGTAATGCACTCCACAGGGTAAGGTGACAACCACCTGAACAATAAAATGCAGTTGAACTGATGGTTTTGGAATGAGGTTGGAATAACTTGAGCACAATGATGTATGATAAATACCATAATGCTACCCAATCCATGGAACACCACACGATCAAGCAACCCCAGTAACAGATTTATATTATAAAACCTACTTCATTTCAATTTATATTACAAAAGCTCGGCATAATATTATGAATGTTACCTCCAAACTGCTCTAGTGAAAGATGACCAAATTTATGGTTAAAATAATTTGTTTACTTTAAACACTACATATGACACATTGTCATGGGAACTACCAAGGGGTGTTGACATTTTGACTACACAACACCTTCAGTCCTTGTTTTGTGAACATCAAACTAAGCGAAATCGTAAAGTCTAGCACAATACCTGAATCTGATTTTACACATTCTACATAACAAGCTAAATGAGATGATGCTTGCAGACACTAAGTGAAGTAATGTCTATACAAAATAATACATCAACTACTTGCTACTCACCAGTAATCAGTATAACTTCTAAAGTAAAGAAAACTTATACAGCCAAACTTAGCCAAACTTCTCATACAATTCTTCCTGCAAGCAATCTAGTTAGCAAAAACTCTTTCAGTTCCTGTTCCTCCACCAAGAGTGTCCCAAACTCTGTTCTCTCACCTGAACTTAATTTCCCTTCCCTTCCCATAATTCTTCCAGTCCCTCACTTCACTTGCGTGTACTCCTCTTGGTCAGACTTCATCATTTCTGGCCTTAACAAACATCAGCAAATTTTCTTTTACCTTACAAATACCCTGTCTTCTGCATTATATCCTTTCATTCCATTTTTCACGAGCACACACACTAATGCAGCCTCTTGAATATGTATTCGTTTTCCTTGCTTTCACAACTGCCATTCCTATCACTTAACATTCATGTTACTCACATTAAATGAGAGACAGTCACCATCATGATGCATACTAATCCTGTATTTACTTAAAATTTATTCCAGACATCTATATCTCATCGATCATTCTCTCTCAAATCCCTCTACCTCCACACTCCACTCTCACTCAAGTGCCAATTTCTTTAAAACTCCTTACCCGTTACTTTCTGCCAATGCAACCACATTTCAAAAAGCTAATCCCTTGCCATGGAACAGCAGCAATCTAATTCTCTTTGGTCTCCTGCCAGCTTTTTTTTCTCTGAATTTCTATTACCAGCAGATCCAAGGCCATATCAAAAAGAAAAGTTCAGTTATCAGCATACACAGATTCTTTAGCTAGGCAAAGATACAAATGAATTAATATTCTACGAATTATGAATCATTTCATACATTCCAGCATGTATGGTCCATTAGCAGTTCTCTATAAATCCAAATCATCTCACACTGAAATGCTTCTATAATTCAAATCCTTGTTGCAAGAGCCTTTGCAATCATTGTGCTACATAAAAGGATGGAAGAGATAAGAACAAAAAAGATATAGGATATAAGCATTTGCATCATATTATGAAAATATAAAAACATAGATCTGAGGTGGACTGACCTATCTGTAAAAATGTGCGATACAGCTCAACTTCTGTGGTCTAGAAAATTCAGTCTTAATTATATACAGATACATGACCAACAAAATATTTTCTGACTTTAGAAAACTGTTGAACACTTCTGGACAAGACTTCTTGTTCAGAAAATTCTAATAGATTCAAAGTTCTTCATTATGAATCATGAGGAACATTCACACAGATCCTAAAATTAACAGTAGCGGCATTATCTACTATGTCGTCAACTCGGAATTAAGGACTAAATTCAAATACAAATTTTTCTACTATCCTGAAGAAATATCAAGTACATTGGAAAACTCAAAAGGTAAAAGCCATAAGAGCATTACATTTGTACCCCAACTTAGGGTGTTCGACTTGAGCCATTTGTCACACATGAAAATTAGGGTATCTTATCAACTTGTAACAGGTATGCTTCATACTGTTGGAAAATTTGAAAAAAAAAATTCCCTTACATTCAAAGGTATGAAGTAATCTTTTCCTTTAATAATAAAATATGTCAGCATATTTCAAAGTATTTTGTACTCTTCACTCATACTTTAATGATGTCACACCAAAATGCTATTTGATTTGTATCCCACAGACTGGCAAATAATGTTTGTATCCTACTCGACAACAGTCGGCTTGTAAACAAAATATTGCATGACAAATGCCATGGTGTGTGAATGCTGCTGTACCTGTAACCCCATTATCTGAAAACTCTAAAGGGCAGTCTTATTAGTATGTCTGCAAGAAATGTCAAAGATATTCAAGAGAATACAAGATAGATGGCTATCATTATTTATGTAAAATCAGAGGTGCTTAGGTTTGATGAAAGTGAGAAACTTGAGGCTGTAGCTTGTGTATTTAAGGAAATTAGTAAGAAAAGATATTGCACCTCAACAAGTGTCTAATGTGGATGAGACTGGCTTATTTAGGAAACAAATGATTCACAGCAGCTGAAGACTAATTGATAAGCTACTTGGAAGAAAATGTATGGGAAGATCTTCAGTTTAAACTCTTATTAGTGTTATGCAAAGTCTGTATTAACTATGATATAGCAATAACTGGTAAATCAAATCATTCATAGGGTGATTTAGACAACCCCAGTACTCTCACTCTACCCCTTTTCCAGTTCGACAGCACCTCAAGCCCTTAATCATCATGTTTTACAATAAGTTCCATTAAATATCTACAGGGGTTCAATCAGATAATTCAGGAGGTGACACAGACATCCCTCCATCTCCCAGTAACCTACACTCGATTCCATTTCATTCAAGCAGCAATTCTTACCCTCCCCTATCATAACGTTTTTGTCAAGATTCCAATAAATATAGTCTGCATTAACTATGACATGGCAACAGGTACTGAATCAAATAATTCAGGGGGGTGATGTAAACAAGACTGGTCCTCCTCTCTCATTCCTTCTCATTAACCTTTAGTCAACCCTATCCCATTCCAGCAGAAAACTTTGATATTCAGTGAAAACCTACCGAAAAGGGTACTTTTCAGTACCTCTTTCAATAAGTTTTCATTGATTATCAGTTATATATCATATCATGAAAGAGTGTGGTATAATGTTGGTAAGTTATTTCTGATAGAGTTCATCCATAAGAATTATACTGGGAAAATCTTTGCTCGGGAATGTAACCCTACTTATAATGTGAGTTTGAAGTGCTCAGCTTGTGACATTTCAACATGAAAGGTCTTCCAGGAACGTAACCCGATCACAAGTCAGGGATAGGTGTACCAAAAATAAAGCTACTTATGTGAAATGATTGAACAAAAGAGGCTAAAGACTATATATATATATACATTTTTCTACCATACTTCACACACAGACAAAAGAAAATATGTTCAAAGAGCATGAATAGAAAGAAACAGCAAAATAACTTTATTAGGAGGGGCTGCCTCCCACCTGCAGACACACTTGCTCAAACTCTGTAATATCTCTTTAAATATATAACAATTTATGCGGCAATTAACTTGAACTGGCATATCAAACTTTAAAACTTACAATACGATCCTTAACAATAATCTTTCCTCCATATGGAGAGTCATCTTGCCATCTATACAAACTTAATTCAACACTATAACATACCTCTTTATTCAAATATATAACAAATTATGATACACCTCATCCTGAATTTGTATTTGAGACACAAAACCTTACAGTATGAACCTTAACTATCTTTCTCCTTTACAGTTAAATCTAGTGCTACATTTTTGCAAACAAATCACAGATAAAAGCTAAAACTTTTCATGTCTTATGTTTCAAAAAGATCTCTTCAAAATGTTATCTCCAGCTGCACAAAATAAAGTGGATAACCAAATATCAGGTTTACTCTAATAACAATCAGCTACTAGACACTAATTTGCTTTGATAAATTCACCGATAATCTTCCAAGCATGACCCCCCCTCTCCTGGACACAAATCTGTCACTAGAGACCTCTATATGGGCATTGGGAATCATCACTTAATCTACGTCACATCTAATCAATAACAAGTATTGCTTCATGATACAATATCCATACCACCATGTCTCAAACTAACCATATCAAACTGACTACATGGATTTCTCTAATATTTGGCACACATTTTGGAACTTGGAATGAGGTATATTACAATTTTTAGATCATTCTGAAAATGGTAGCATGATGGATGCCAATTCTATCCAAGTACAATAAGGACCAATGTTATTTATTTTGGGGAAAAATAAAAAGTTATCAGTAACTCATTTTAACGCACACAAAAAAATGGATTTATATTAAATCCCTAAATATCTCATCCCTGTCAAATATGGATGAAATCCATGCCAGCAACTTTTGTTCCTACATTAACAAATGAAAGCATAAAAATATATATATATATATATATATATATATATATATATATATATATATGAGAAGAATTGAGGTCAAGCTTTTTATTTCGCAATCAAACCATGAGAATGCAATGTTTCACACAAAATACATATCCTGGAAATGAGACAAATTTCCGACCAGAAATCTGTTCAGAAAGAACTAAGACATTCAGTGAATCAGTGCTTTGGCTGCAGATAAGTCTTCTCACACCTTAGATTATCTCTTCTATAGAGAGACGTCCATAAAAACACTCTTGAATAAACTAAGAAATTACACCAATCCTGTTACATTCGTCAAATCTGCAGGAAAAAAACACAAAACACCACAAAGGAGTAAAACGTATGTGTACAATACATCTGAGCTACAAGGAACTAATGTGTGAACTGCTCCAACTATAATCTGTTTTAATGATGAAACTCAATCAAACATACTATTACTTAAAACTTTTATTTTGTGAATATTAGTCCTCTTTAATGAAGGTTCTTCAAATCTTTCAGATTTAAAAGTATCTACATCAACATACTGAATCAGTTTTGTCTACGAGAAATTTGATTCGAAACTGGAACTGGCTGAAATACAGTTCCTTTCCCTACACAGGAAGCTTTTTGTATTTGAGTTTACTCTAAAGTGAAACTTTCTCCTCATACATATGAATCCACATAAAATCTATCAGAATGAAGGACAGATATAGATATTCTGAAACAGTACGCAGCATCTCTCATCAAGGTATGCAACAATCAAGAGATGTTCAAATTGGGCACAAAAAAAATCCTGAGTCAAACCACTATAGAGGAGGATACAAATCTGTTCAACACTTTATCAAAATACAAGTTTCTGTTGTTTCTTTACAGTTGACATACTCCTGTTTCTTTCCTTTTCTAAACAATGTAACATAACCAAAATGCATCCAACTTGCAGGACTGTCTCTTTTCATTCTAAAAAAAAAAATCTTTATACCTAAATGATGTCATGCAGTATGTGGAATGTGACAGATTTATTTCAATATGAGACTGTAACTTGGGGTTAAAAGTAGGTGTTTTCTGTGGTCTTCTGGTGAATCAAAAACAGATAAAAGAACATTGTAAATGTTTAGATCTGTATCATTTCGTGGCCCCTTATGAATTACTTACACAAGGAACCTTGACTGCATCAGCCCAAAACTACAGGACTTGGTAGGGGTTCAGTAGCCAAGCTCTAAGTGCAGTGAAAATTATTAACTGGTTCACCTAAGAGATTATCAGGTGTTACTTTCAGATGGTATTTCACTGCTGCTTGCTGAACATATGAATACATCTAAAAATAGTCTCTACTTATTTACCAAATTTATAATTTGGTGCAAGACCAATATCCAAATATATTCAGTGGATATACATTTGCATTATTACCAAAGACAGCATTAATGGATCTGCGTAGGTCTCCTGGATATGACCATTAGCTGAGTATATGAAAAATAAATATATTTACAGCATGATGAGCAACCACGTTTACCTCAACACAGATCCAATCTTAATATCAAAAGTTCTCTCACTATTCACATAAAAATGCATACAAAAATTACATCTAAATAGTGTTGTCTTTCTGAGGCATTGCAGAATTATAGATTACAACATATCTTAACAACAATCCTGTCAATGTAACTTTAAACACGCTTAGGAAAACACCATGTACATACATGACTGCTTTAAAGTCGAAAATAATTTCCTTTACACAGTAGTAACACCAAAAAAATAGTTCCACTGTCAACAAGTGACCTGATAACTTATTTACATGGGTATTAAATACAAGGACACGCAAAATCTTTCATCATAAGCTTTCATAACTGCAGAGGAATGGGTTATTGTAAGCTTTACATTGACTGCATATTAAAGAGACTAGGAATCATGGTTTAGTAACTGAGTCATGTGAAACATTCATTGTATAAACTCATTTTTCTACTTATTTCATTCACTTCTGTTGAAATTTAATTTCTGTGACTTTACACTTTTATCTGAACGACAATTTCAATTTGACAAGCAATTACTGCACAAAAGGTAATGCCACATATGTGACTAAATGCTAAAATTATCAAAATCATACCCAACAAAAAGGAACAAAAGGAAAAAAATTTGAAACAATAAATTTACACAAGGTGAGTGGACAGAATTCTATCTACAAAAGAAAATACAGTAAAACCCCATGATGTAATTAATGATGATGGAATTTAGGTCTAACATATCACAAGTTTATGCTGTAGTCCTCTAATTCTAAATCAGCTCATTCAACACTCAAACAAGATTGTCCTGCAAGAATCTGTTCCCTCCACTAATTGCTCCCTCTATGTTGAGCGTATAATAATGATCAAGATACCCAATCTCTACTGGTACAATTGCATGTTGGATATAAATGTCATGATCATCCTGAAAACTTTGCTAAGAGTCCCCAATTCCCACGAGTCCCTCCCAGAAGAACTGCTTTGACCAGATCCATAGTCTGTGTTGCTCTTGATGAAAAGCCATTCAGGACATAAACTTCAGAAAAGATGCTGGAAGTCCTGGTATCTGTAATACTAGCATTACAACAGGTTTGGGCAAAAGTAGCAGCAGTAAGGAGAACATTATAATTGTACCAGGCAGTGTGGTACTGTCACAGCCAGAGTAAGCCTCCATTGTAGGTATGTCTGGCAATTTCGAGAAAACACTGACCCAAAACCTTGCAAATGTTGGGTCTACTCTACATCTGACAGATCACGGTTGAGTGCCCTTTAATCAATGATTTCCAAGTAAACGGTCCGACATATCAAGAACTATGTGACTATTTCACTGATTCTCTTGAAGATATTCTCTTACTCCATCCAGAGTTTACTCTGTCTTCAGTTATATCCATATCCTATACTGAACTATGTAGCTGTTTTCATTTTTGTGTACAGTACTACCACCCACTAAGTTTGTAATCAAATCACTGTATGTACTATATATCATATATCTAAATGTACTCTGATGCTCTTTATTATCATTACCAATGTCGATAGTGCTGCTCCCCCTTTACAGACAGGCTAAGGGACCCTTAACATGTTTGGGCCCCCAAGGTCTACCTGTAACTCTACTCCACCAATATACTGAATTGTATTCATGCTTGCCTCTGCATATTCCATTATATGATCTTCAAATATCACTGAGACATTTCATCAATGTATATTCAAACAAATGAAGACAATAAAAAGATATCATGCAAATACCTCAATGATAAGAAAAAATTATGTACAATAGGCAGAAAAATTCTTTGTCACTGCAGAAATCCTGGCATTCTGCATTGCCTAACAAGCTCCAAACACAGTCTGTGGTTCCATAATGTTATATCACTGTCAACAATCTGCTGTATCCCATCACCTCACATTTTATGATGGTTTTAATTGACAAAATCTAAAAACATGCCCAAAGAAAATGGAAACAGCATAACATATATTGTACTGTATATTCTAAAGACAAAGTAAGAATAATACCAACCTGTACCTCACAAAGTACTTCCAATTAGACCAAAAGAGAAAAAATCCTCCATAAAACCCCTGTAATCCACAAATTCTACTGATATCAAAAGAACCAAAAGTTACAGAATGTCAAAAAATAGCAAGTACACTTGGTTAACAAGCAAGCTATCACACCAATAAGAGGAAGATGGAAAGGCTTACTCCAGTAAAAAGAACGCTAAACCATCAATGAGAAAGAAAGGAAATATCATTCCATTAAAGATAAGGCAAAGTATCTGACCACAGATGCCTAGAGGATGAAAGGGATAAATCATAATTTATTAAGGGTAAAGAAATTGATAGGGACTAAAATGAAGTAAAATCACACAAAAAATGTAAAAAATGGGATATGAACTATTGAAAAGCATCAGATGGGTATTCCAGCATCTTGAGGTCTCTTTCATGATCTTTCCTTCATACACTCAACACCCACACAAAATAAAAATGCATCCAATACAAATCCACCTAAATGTGCTCAATAATTAATTCTATGCAAAAAGGTATAATTCCCTCTCTCCCAAGTCACTTCATAACCATCTACCGACCACCAAACTAAAGTAACTATTAAGAAGTTCAATGGAACACCTCTTGTTGCCTGCATTGCAATATAGTTATCAGGTATGAAATAGGAATGGGTGAAAATATTGCTTGAAGATACCCAAGATCTATTCAAAAATGTTATATTTTCCTAAAGCTATGGCCAGCTTAAGTTTCAGGTTAATTACTCAGGCAATATCCAAGCTACACTTATCGGTCTTATGTCATTCAATTGTCTAGATGCTGGGAAACAAATGAATGAAGTATAAAGTTTCATGCATTTCACCTGATCCTTACAGACAGGGTAAAATGCATTTTCACTATATCATGTGGTGACTCTCGATGATGGACGGACAGAGAGACAACAGACAGATGGAAGATGGACGGATAATGATGAAGGTCAATGTGATTGTTAAGTGTCTGTCATACATTGCAGGTAACACGCTAAGCTCATCTGTGCCTCGCACTTCAGTGGCCTTTGCTTACAGATACCCCAACATACAGCAAATATCACGGTGACAAAAACACATTCTATCTATCTATCTATATCTCTGATGACCATTCCCTTCAGGGCTCCCTCAAGAGGATGTGCAAGGCAAAAGTCTCCATACCTACAATGCTGCTTCTTAGCCTTTTAATGCCTCTCCCTTAAAAGGCCACTGTCAGAGGGTGACTCTAGCGCAGTGTTTCCAAAGGCTACAAAACATATTCTTGCCATCAAACACTAAACAAACACCCTCACTATCCAATCTTTAACTCAAAGCAACTAGACATACACCAATGGAAACTACATACCCTAGAAATGCACAAGGTACATTCATCTACACTATGAACAAAACTTATCTCCTCAACATTACAAACTGATTCAACATATCACAGGGCACCTCATGCAACTTCTACAATGAAAACAGCAAACACCTACTCCTTAACTGCCCTGTATTCATCCCACTGTGACAAACAACACTCACCACATTCATTAACCTATTAACCCAGCTGGTGGACACAGATGGCCTGCTAGGCACTGAGGAAGCCATACATTCAAATGGCACTTCCCCTTTAGCCACCCACTTCCTAAAGTAAATATATGCACCTTAACAAAGCTGACTAGAATAACTTATCAAAATTCTCTTCTGACTTTCATTGGGTAACTTACGGATTCTTGTGTGTTGATGCTTTTGTCTCCGCTAAACGCATAACATAGGTTATTACTGTGAAGATTGGTTTACTCCCTCTTCCGCCAAGATGAATCTTCTTCCAATCTATGTTCAACCCTTCCTGTTCTAAGGCCATGCACATAAGGGATCAGGCATACTGGACTTTTAAAAACATCTTCCTCCAACTCCCATTCAGTATCTATCACTGCCTGTAATCATTGTAAGTACATTACCCATAAGGCAAAGTATTCCTGTATTCAAAGGATGTGCGATAACCTCCCCTCACTATCACTGATAAGTCTTTCTGGTCTTTAGCTAAAGGTATCGCAAACAACTTCTGTCACTCTGACCTTTCCTTCATTCTTCCATTCTGACTACTGCAGCTCTCTCTCCCATAGACAAAGCAACTCTGGTTCTTATTTCTCTTCTATCTCAACCTTGGATGAATATTATTCCTTCACACCCTGGTGTTACTCTTACTAATCCTATGCCCCTTCCAGTAATCTCTTTGTGAACTGTTCAAAAAAATGTGCCTCTAAACATCCCTGTGCTTACTCGTCTGTTACAGTTCTGTTTTAAAAGCAGAACTTTTCCTTCTTCTTGGAAGCATACATTGGAACATCACATCTTGAAGAATGGTGACCATTCTTACACCTCAAACTATCATCCTGTTGCTTTGACACCTACCATATCCAAAGTTTTTAGATCCCTCCTCAGTTCCCATATCCTCAGCCATTTTGAATTGCACAGTCTCCTCTCTGATCACCAGTATGATTTCCATGAATTGAGATCCACTGGTGATATTCTTTTCTATCCACTGGTGATATTCTTTTCTGTCTTATTAAGTTCTGGTCATCATCCCTTAAAGATTTTGGGGATCCTATATAGAGATGAGACCCCAATCCCACACCCTGTCAAAAGCTTTGGATAAGTCAAGGGCAACTATGTATAGAATCCCCAAAATCTTTCATGGATGATGACCAGAAGTTAGTAAGATAGGAAAGAATATCACCACTGGATCTCAATTCATGGAAACCATACTGGTGATGAGAGAGGAGACTGTGCAATTCAAGATGTCTGAGGATATGGGAGCTGAGGAGGGATCTAAAAACTTTGAAAATGGTAGATGTCAAAGCAACAGGATGATAGGATGAGGTGTTGGAATGGTCAGTGTTGTATCATTGGCGAACAACAACTGACTCACTTCCCAGGCCCTCTCATCCCCAACAGAATGCATACTCACCCCTCTTTCCAAGACTCTTGCATTTACCTCCTTCACCACCCCATCCATAAACAAATTAAACAACCATGGGGACATCACACACCCTTGCCAAAAACCACCCTTCACTGGGAACCATTAACTCTCTTCCTACTGATACACATGCCTTACATCCATTATAAAAACTTCTCACTGCTTCTAGCAGCCTTCATCCCACACTATGTATTTTTAAGACCTTCCACAAAAACATCTCTATCAACCCTATCATATCTCCAGATCCATAAATGCCACATACAAATCCATATTTCCTGAAGTATTTCTCACACATTCTTCAAACATGTCTGAAGCACACTGCACAAACTCTCCTCTGATCACTTACCTATTCTAATAAAACTTCACTAACCCACCCATCTTACACAGCTGTAAAATCAAATATCAAAAAATCACAAAGCACACAGAATTCAATTTGTAAGACTTCATTTCAGATAATTTTCCATCCCTAGACCATGCCATCATCATGTTTCATCAACACAATCAACCAAGCTAGTTAAAAGGACATGAGAGCAATATACCACAAATTTCTCACTGCAAGATCCAGAACTTATAAAAGAAAGTAACATGCTCAAACAAACCCATTCACCATTAAGAAAGACCATGGAAGAGATCCAAACTCTAAACAATAACATTACCAACATATTCATTGAAAAGGAAACAGCAAACTGGTACTTTCTTTAATGTGATAAATCATAAAACCAACAACACCCAACTATGCATAATGACTGAAGATAATTTGTATCTCCAGACACAAAGCATCCTAAACCAACGTAAACTTACTCATAAAACAGTACTCTTAAATTAACCATGAACCTACCAGACCCATAGAGAGGGCTACCATGCAAAGCCTTTATAAAGTCCACCCTGAAACAAATACTGGCTCTGCCTTCACCTCCACTGACATTTGCAACTCAATTAAAACCTTAAGGAGCTCCCTTGCAACAGGCCCTGGCAACATATAAAACTTTGGTGTAATTGTTATCCTAATACTTACATATCTTCAATCACTCTTGGCTACACAAATCCTAAAATTTGGAAATTGTCCCTCAACCTTGCTAAACAAAATAATCTTACATTTATTCACATTAACTCTTAACCTTCTCCTTTATCACACTTTCTCAGACTCAGAAACCAGCTTCTACAGTTTCTCACTCAAATCATCTAACATTGCATTGTCATCAGCAAATAGTAACTTCTCATCTCCCTGGACCCCTCAACCCAAAAGACTACAAGACTTTCCCCTTCCTCAATGACTCTGACATTCAACTCCTTCACTAGCCAATCTATAAATAGATTAAAAATCATGGTAATAAGCACCACTGTTAAAACCCAACTTCACATGAAACCAACCATTCTTCCCTCTTCCTAATCACACACTTGCTTTACTCTCTTGCTAAAAACTCGCCACTACTCCCGGTAACTTTCCTCCCACACCATGTATTTGTTAATCTTCCACAAAGCATTTCTATCAACCCTAGCATGCACTTTCTCCAGATCCATAAAAGCCACATACAATCCCTTCCCTTTCTGGAAGTATTTTTCGAACAGATTCTTCAAAACAAACACCTGATCCACATATACTCTACTAATCCAGAAGACAGAGTGTTCCTTCCCAGGCTAATAGTCTGTGCATTCTACCACTGCCTCAATCACCACTCTCTCATACAATTCAACAAGTACACTCAATGACCTTATACCTCTGTAATTCAAACATTTACTTTTATCTCCCATGCCTTTAAACAATGGCACTATACAGGCATCCTACCAATTCTCTTCATGAGCCATACATACATGAAAAATCCTAGCAAACTGATTAATGATACAGCCACTTCCTTTCTTGAGAAATTCAGCTGCAATCCCATCCACTCCAACTTTGCTACGCTTCACCTTATGGAAAGCTTTCACCACATCCCTTGGCACAACTCTCATTTCACATTTCCTCGACCTAAACACCCCTCATCTGCCACCCTATCATATGACACATTCAACAGTCACTCAAAATACTTGCTCCATCTCCACTTCACCTCTTCCTTATCTGTTACCTATCACATAAACGTGTAAATTTTTCATCCTCATTACTACATGGGGCTGAAACCAATATGAATAATGTAATTCTCCTGATAACAGAACATTATTCACATATCACATCTCCCATATAATGTTTGTATTCCAGAAGCTGCAGTTCAAACATTTCTAAAAGATTAAACATACAACATTCCATAACAGAACTTAAACACGAAAAGCAAACATACACAAATTGAAAATACAGAAGCATTGTTAACTTTATTGTATATTTTCAAGTATTCACCCTATTATCAAAGTAGATACAATCCCAAATAGTAGGATATCTGGAAGATGATAGACGTGAGGATTTTAGTTCACAATCACAACAAACACATTAGTAGCACATTGATCAAAATATCCCAAACTCTTCCATTGCAGCCATTCATATGGATCAGTATCTAAGTTTATTACTATAAGACTTTGGAGTGTTTAACAGATACAGAGGCCTTAAAATAAACTCCATGTTAGTGAGAAGATCAAACATCATCCTTCTGTATTCTAATCAATTTTGCATAAATATACATAACAGGAAATTTGTGCATTTGGAACTGCTGAGTTTATCATCAATTTTTTTCTCTGAACAGAAAAATTCAGCAGGCTTCAATGACACTAAGTGGCAGAATAAGAGTTTTATACCAAGAAGGATAAAAATCCAAAATTGTTCATATTGTAACGAGGCAATATTTCCAAAAAATACTCTCTTTTTTGTATTTCCAAAAAGGATTATTCTTTTCCTATACTTCCAAAAAGGATGATTTTTCTGTGAGTGCATTATTTTCAGTATCATATTAAAAAATCACCAAAAATCAGTCTAAAAAATCTGAGACATACCCCAAAGGAATAAGTAAATCAAATGGCTTTACCCAGTGCATATCCACTCTCAAATAAAATCTAATACCATGTTTCCAAGAGCGTCTATTTCATTCTATAAATAATGAGCATAATATCTTGAGGTGTCTTTTCACATGGCATATAGATACAGATGAATTTATCATTTTCAAGAATTTTTACTATTAAGACATAACATATGTATTCTATGTGTGTATGTTATGTATGACTGTTCTTCACTACTGTAAAAATGTAATGGCAATGATGATCAAGATTAAGGTATTAGTGCATCAGTGTCTGCGTTACATCCCATATAGGTAGCAAAATAAATGGCAGCAAACTGTATCTGTTTCTCACGACTGCATTACAAACTCACAGATTGTCTTTTCACAAAAACAACCACATAACCTATTGAAGATCACAAGCAATCAAGCCACATCATCAGATCGATGACATAGTAAAACTTAATGCCTGCTGATGTAACCTGCTATTACCTTAGGACTGACTCTACATAGTACACAGTGCTCAGTTACCTGTCGCTTGATCATCAAATGCAACATGAATATCTATGTTTCACATATCTTCCTGAGGCTCTTTCATGATTCACCAGTAACGAAAATGATATACTGCATAAGCAAGCTTTATACCCTTTTTAAATCAAGGATAAAGCAACTTCAACATAAACTATGAATGACTACAAATCACACAGGAAATACTGACAATATGGTTAGGAAATCTATTAAAACATATCTCACTGGGTACTATATTTGCATATCCTCAAAAAGAAACTACCTCAATTATCAGCATCTTCCCCAGGAATTCAAATCTTTAAAGTAGCTAACACTCAATTATGTCACCAAAAGTATACCTTATTTCAACAGCGGCTCACAAAGAAACAGAACACACTGTATAACTATTAAGTCCGACAATTACTGAAAACTTCCTCACAGGAGAAAAATGCATACAAGGGATTCTATTCACCATTGAAGGAACAAATATGAAATCAACGTAAACCTCTCCCATGATTTAAAAGGACAGTTAACTGAAGATATAAATCACAAATATACAATACCAACAATAAAAATACTCCTCATGCTGGCTTTAATTCTGACATGATCACTATAGAAGCAAGAGAACTGGAAGAGAAAGACTGAAGGTGACAGATGTTACAGTAACGTGGAGGCAAACTGAAAATAATATGACATATAATTAGTACCTTGAAGAGAGGTCAAAGTCACAAATGAAACATAGGAATAATAAGTAAATGGAATGAAACATGAAAAGGCAGGGAAAGCATAAAAGTTTTTGAAATACAAGAATTTCAATGGACACTAGTAAAAGAGAAAAACAAGAGGGAAAAGGAAAGATGAAAGTAAAGGGGAAATGTTTGGGCAACAAAATATTAGAGGCAACCAGGAAAGGTGAAGGGGAAACTTAGGAGTACCAAGAAAAGGGGGGGACGACATGGAAAGGCAGAAAATGAAATGGGAAGTAGAGGGCAACAGGAAATGTTTTGGATAAAAGGGAAGAAAGGGATGACATGGCAAAACAGAGGTAAAATGGAAGCATAAAAGTAACATGGAGAAGTCAAAAAGCATTGAAGGCATGAGTAATAAGGATAGGCATGTGTTAGGAAAAAGGTGTAACAATTAAAGGAAAAGTAACAGTGAAATGTGCTGGTACCAAGGAAAGGCAGGAGAGACAAACAAATGTAGACATAAAAAAATAAACCATGGGTAGTTATGAGAGAATAAAAACCAAAATCAAAGAAAACAATCAAACTATGGTTAATGAAGAAAAGTGACAGTAATAAAAGTGAAAGGTTGACAACAAAATGGAAAAGGGAAGTACAATGTCAAGAAGGAAGAAAGGTAAATATCAAGAGGTTTAAAAATCTATAATAACAAGATTCTGAAAAAATGGGAAATTTTGATGAGTTTCAAGATAAATCTTGCAATATAAAAATCTTCCCAAATAGCATAAAATTCATTTGATGTAATTTTCCATCTTGTTAAAAAATTCAGTTTCAGTAAATAAATGTTTTCTCTTTAGACAGGAAACCATTAGCTGTCTCTCTCTGTGTGTCTATCTACTTACATAAAAAGATAGAACATTACAGGAACCTCATAAGAATAGAAGGGACTCCTTCTAGACTAGGAGGGAGAGATAGCTTTTCTGAAGATTTGGTGAAGACAACTTATCAAAATTTCCTTCAAAGGGGTTTATGAACTTCAGGAACCATTACCAACCACACATGCTAAATCTGACATAAGAGAGATACTTGGTGACAACTTCAGCTACTTAAGTTACTGGGTATATCATCTTGGGGCGATGAGAAGTTGCAGGGAGTCTCAGAGGATCACACACTGAAACAGAAATAATATACAGCGAGTGTGAAAATTATGAGGCAATAACCAGCAAGGCTGGGTATAAACTCATCAATGAAATTCTTTCACTAAGGTTTAATGAATCTGAGGTAAGGTTCAATAATGCTGACAATAGGACAGTGAACCACTCAGATTAAAGAATTCAAAGGAAATGAGCTGAGTAGGTTCTGAGAGGCCTGTATGATGGAGCACTACATCTGTGGAGTGTGCCTGAAACCTGAGCTGCGGAATGTTTTTTCACTTGGGGGGGGGGGTGACAAAAACCCGTATGATGGTGTCATGATTCAGGGGGAGGGGTCAGCAACCATTGGTATGTGAGCTAAAGGTGGCACATAAAGTACCTTTTTGTGGCAAGTGAAGAGATCTTTTTAGTGGTTATGTATATACATGTGTATGTGGGTGGGTTGGGCCATTCTTTCATCTGTTTCCTTGCGCTACCTCGCTAATGCGGGAGACAGCGACAAAGTATAATAAATGGATTGAACCAGGGCATGTGAAGCGTCTGGGGTAAACCATGGAAAGTTATTCCTGTATCTCACTACTTACAACCTTTAATAGTATTTCTCTGAACATTTAAACATCTCATTCATGCACAACTGCATTCCTATATTCACAGCTCTTCCATCTAAGCTTGCAATACCTTCCTTTCATACTCCTCCTTGCATTTTCCTGACTCATCTTCTCATCTCTTCTGTCCATCATGCAATGAGATTCTTACTCCTGTATCTCACTACCTACAACCTTTAATAGTATTTCTCTGAACATTTAAACAACTCATTCATGCATAACTGCATTCCTACATTCACAGCACTTCCATCTAAGCTTTCAATTACCTTCCTTTCATACTCCTCCCTCCATTTTTCCCGACTCATCTTCTCTCTTGTCAACACTTTTACCTTTTCATTCTTTTTTAACCAATACCTCCACTTCTCCCTGATCCCTATCTACACAAGAACTACAAAATGGTCAGAGTCCCCAAAGAATTCTCTCGACTCTAGCATACAGTACAGCCTTCCACAGTCTTTCATCCTTTTACACATAGTCAATCAAAGCCCTTTGCTCTTCTCTTCCATCATTCCTCAAAAATGTATATCTGTGGAATACCTTGTACTGAAATATTTTTGCAGGAATAAACCCCTCTCAGCACAAAATATCCACAAGACAGCTTCCATTCTCATTTACTCCAGGTACTCCCCATTTACCATCTCACCAATTTCATCACATCCCACTTTTGCATTCATATCCCTTCACCTTTGACGCGTATTTCCTCTTTGTTAACCTTTCCTCACTCATTCTCTCCATATGTCCAAACCATTTCAACATACCCTCTTCTACTCTCTCAACCACACTCTTTCTATTACCACAAATCTCTCTTACCCTTTCATTACATACTCAATCAAACCACCTTACACCACATATTGTCCCTAAACATTTCATTTCCAACACATCCACCCTCCTCCATACAACCCTATCTATAGCCCATGCCTCACAATCATATACTATTGTTGGAACAACTAATCCTTCAAACATACCCATTTTTGCTCTCTGAGATAACTTTCCTTCCACACATTCTTCATTGCACCCAGAACCTATGCCCCCTCCCCCACCCCGTGACTCACTTCTACTTTCATGGTTCCAATCCCTTCTAAGTCCACTCCCAGACATCTAAAACATTTCACTTCCTCCAATCAAACTTACATCCCAACTAACTTGTCCCGCAACCCTGCTGAACCTAATAACCTTGCTCTTACTCACATTACTGCCAGTAATCAAAGGTTATGATCAATATACCAATCCCTTTGGATAAAGACATTGCTGTCATATAATAACTGATCATGTTCAACAATAATGATACACTGATAACATAAAAATCTGGTTGTTCTATATTTTCTTAAAAGTATAACTTCCATGGAACACTTAGACCTCAGTCTTATATGCATTTTCCATTCCCCCACTTCACCTTTTTTGTTTCTTTCTATCTAATATCTTTTCACATTTGCATCCTCTTGATTATTCTCAGACAGCATCAACTCTGACCTCTACATACTAAATACTGTGAAGATGGCTAGATGCAGGAAAGCAAGAACAAAAATTATCTCGCATTGCAAGCCTCTCTCACTTTATATTTACACATTTCTTCAATGTTCCATCCACATTTACTTAACATGAAATTTTTGTAGAAATGTTTATCTGTAAAATACCATTAGCAGTGAAAATTAATCCACGTAAACCAAATTAACCATGAAAGACAAGCAAGGTGGTGAGTGCTCCCTATTAAGATGCCTGTACAACATAAAAACAAACTTTTTTGGTAATATAAAGTCAAGCAAAGGGCAACCACACTTTGACAACAATAAATAGATCACAGGATATGATATGAATACACGACTTAAAATTGACATAAAAAAAAAATATTCACCTAACATCTTGCAACACACTTACCTCTTTTTTCTTTTTCTCTTCATGTGTTTGAGGTGCTTGTTGGGGTGGGTGGTAGGTGTGTGGCAGTGGAACAGCAGTTGTCTGCCGAGGGGCACTGGCTTCAGCCTCAGCCTCTGCTGCTAACCGATTTTCTTCTTCCTGCAACTTCTTGGCCATCTCCTCACTGAGAAAAGGTTGTAACATGAAAACCAATTCTAACGGAGGTGATAAAAAGGGGAGTCAAGTTTACCAATAACGTAACAAAGCCAACTCTAGCAAGAAAGCACATGAAACAGAGATGCACAAGAGAAGAATGTTAAATTCTTCAAACACTCTATACATACTTTTTAAAAGGAAGCATATCAGAATGAACTGTAAAGAATGAAGAAATTTGGGAGGAATATGATATTCATATGTGAATATCAACTGAAAGAAAGGGTAAGGTGCTGAGTTGCCACATGCCATATGTGAAATGTATGAAAAAGTACATTTAACATCATTCCATGAGATAAAAATCTAAGGGGACCTAAAAGGGAAAGAGAGAAAAGGAGCATACACTGTCTTATTAATACCTCATTACCTTTCCTGCTTTTGTGAAGCAGCATCAGAAGGAGACAAATGATGGCCTCACTTCCTCACACGCAGTCTTTAGCTATTAAGTATAATGTAAGAAATCAGAGGCCACAATCCAAAACTAAGTCAAACAGACTACTCCTTGGTTTCTTCATCATTTCATAACAGACTAATCCTCACAATCAAGATATCTTTCACACATGTTGCAACTTAATTAAATCATCGAGTGAACATATGAGCAAAAGGTTACATGTGAATGAAGCTGTAATCACAATAAAGCACACTTGAACTGCAAAATTTCGGCATCTCCATGTAATGGGCTACTTCTTGTCATGATGAATGGTGGGGTTCTATTACATCCAAGTGACATTCATATGAAGCACAATATTTTGAGGGATTAGTGTATGATACAGAGACTCAAGTTATACTCTATTCAGCTATCTATCCGTTTCTTTGACCCCTATTCCCACCCGGAATTCTCTCAAGGGAGTGGCTAAAACTACAGTCTCCATAACTAGTGAGCTCCAGTATACTCATTACCTATGGAAACGAGGGGCATGTGATTCTCAAAAAAAAATGAAGGAGGAATTGAAGACTGACATACACTTCAAAACTATGGAGAATGACAGATAAGGGTGATGTGGTGAGTGCACACAAGTGTCTAAATGGACTAAGGAGAGTATGCAAGACAGGCAATCTACTAAATTACTGGAGAGATACAACGACAGTGTCTTAGGATACAGATGAGGATATGAATAAAAAAAATTAATAACAACAGGGGAAAACACCTAATTGGGCGCTACAAGTCTAAAGTTCTACAGAAGAACTAGAGCAATAATGCCTCTATACCTGTTGCATCATGGTCCAATAACCATACATCATCATCAAACCATACACAGGGTACGAAATATTCATCTGTTTGTAAAAAAATACGGATGTCTCAGTAAATCCCATAACACAAGACATCAAGAAGTCACTGGTATATACAAGTCATTTCTATATAAACTGGAACAAAATATAATAAAAGTTTACTTTATGAAAAGCCCTCAAAGTAGCTTGAATTTCATATGTTCTTTTCATTTGTTATTAATCTTTACAATATCAAACTGAAGCTTTATTGCAAAATATCTATACCACATCAAATTTTACTCATATCCTAGCCACAGTGTCAGTTGTCAACCAGTTCCACATCTCTAATAGTCAGAGAAAAATATCACTTTTGGATATACAATACACTGTTTCATTAATCACGTAAGTACAACAATTGTGACTTAGAAAAAAAAGTTTGTTCTGAATGAGAAAGCCATTTCCTACATCATAAGAGATACAAGCTAGACAGACACAGCATCTACATTGTAAAATAAAATATCAATTGCAATTCAGAAGTGAGTGCCTGGCTATCTAATATTTTGAAGTCTGAAGTTCACAGAATCAAAAGACTTAACAAAAAAGGAATTAATCTAGTCCCCTAAAAAAGCCACCGTGCCAACCTTGGCCCTCTGGTGAATTATTCTTCCACCCTGATAAAGTCCAAGCAAATACAAATCACACAGGGTGAATAAGACAGCAATACGAGTCACTCTGGCTAGCATCTGCCACAATACAGAAATAAATCTCTCAATCTCTAAGTTGGGCATGCATGTGACAGAATTTTGAAATGATAAAGAACAACTGGGTTTAAAAGAAATTCCTATTAACTCATAGAGTACTACCTCTTAAAAATCCTTCCAAAAAATATGAAAAATTACCCATTTTCACTTAAAACTGTTTTACATCCACACAAAAACAGAATTGGAAAAAGCTCTGTTGTGTAAAAGGCATCAAGCATGCTCTACAATTAGCTTCTTCTCATTCATTACAGCTTACAAAGCACCTCATTCGAAGAAACTGCATCAATTTGCTGCTTAACCCCTATGAAAACTTCTTCAAGACATCTAGACACAAGTCACTCTGAACAACAAAGCCTTGGAGCAGAGGCATCAAAGTTATATCAATTCCCATTTTCTATAGATAGGCTGTTATTCAAGTACATGCATCCTTTCATCACAAACAGTACAGTATTGCCACTAAAACCACCATCACTGTAAACAACATGACACAAAAGGTGCCAGGTGTCTACAAAAAAGGGTCACTACAGAGGGAAATTACAGATGAAGTGGTGGGACAGTACAGTAACAGACTGTGGTACAAAAAGTGAACATGCTTAAAAGAACATCAAGGACTGTAACATGACCATGGTATCTGGGCCAAAATTTTCATGGTCACTCTTACAGTTAATGGGAAACAGCATGTTTGATATAAAGAAGATGCAGTATACAGATAAGTAGTCTTTCAAGAACAGACAAAATCTGTTCTCAGCAAGAAAGATAAAGAATTCTACTAGAGATTATCATCTGAAAGAACTCACTCTGACATATTGTGTAGGCCAAGTGAGTCCTTCAGACGCTCGAAGCTTTGCTGCTGTCGCTGTTGAACCTCTACTTCATGCTGAAGCATTGCTGCCAACTGCTGACTGAAACAAGTTCCACCAAATTACATTAAAGAATTTCTATATGCACTTTAAAGGAGTCTGGGAATATATAATTCAAAGAAAGTAGACAATCACAACCTACTTTAAAAGGAGTATGAGAAGGGGAGTTTTCAAACGGGTATACAAATCAAACCAGAAAAGCAAAAAAGTTTGTTGTAAGCATACATAATCATAGAGGTTAGTAAGAAGGGTGACTGATTACCTGCTCTTTATCATCACTGAAAGCGCTACCATGACAAAAGCTTTTCTTCTTTAGAAATATCAGTTTGATAATGTGGCAAAGGACCAATCAAAAATTTGTACTAAGCAAAATATGAAATGGAAAACAATAAAAACAATCTCTGCATTTCAATGAAGGTAACCTATGCAAATGATACAGTGAACTAGTGATGACATGAAACTTATGACATGAAACTTAACAAAGTACAAAGATGAACAACCAGATGATTTAAAATCCAAAATTCACTGAAAAAATCTTATTGAATCCATAAAATAAAGGTCATTCTAAACATGTTCAACTGTAATATATCCTTACCCATACACACACACACACACACACACACAATGGACCTCCATGGGGTAAATGTTAACATTACTGACTGTCATGCATACACAGGTTTGCTGGGATCAAATCTGTATAGGTTCAAACCCTGGCAACAGCAGGCAGTCCTCAGTCCACCCAGTTGTTTTTCCTCCCCTAACTGCTGGTTAATAAAATAGGCACCTGGCATAAGTTAAAGTGTGTGTGTGTGTGTGTGTGTGTGTGTGTGTGTGTGTGTGTGTGTGTGTGTGTGTGTGTGTGTGTGTGTGTGTGTGTGTGTGTGTGTGTACATACAAACATAGAAGTAAAGATATGGTTCATAAATACAATATTATGGGATGGGTTAACATATCTAAAACTCTCTCCCTGTAACGCACAAAAATACTAAGTACAAATAGTAATCACACACACACACAAACCCAAAATTGCCCAGGATGTATCTTCATTAGTCCAGTGTTTGCACCCATACAATACGGATGAGCTTCCAATGGCAACACAGTTCATGAAGTCTATTTTTTATGCTTTGGTCACACATTGCCAACAAAATATACTTTGAAGACAATATCATCTTTCCAGTCCTTAGCACTATCCCATCACAAAATCAAAAAGATAATAGCATATACACTCTGCTGAATATTGGTGGAAAGATAGAAGGGTAGATCCTGATTAAAGATGCAGGTACCCTGAGAATGCTTATGGAACCAATGATCTAATACACATATCTAGAATCATCCGAAGTTGAAGGATGATTAATGGATAAGACTCCCAGAACAGTAACTTGTAAAATTAGATGATATGACAAAATCATTGACAAAAGAGGGGCTATGACATCAAACTACCTAGAAACTGGCACAAAGAAGAATCACAGACTGGTCAAAGGATGAAAAAATTTACTGCATAATGTTAATCCATATCTAATGTTAAAAGATTCAGTGCAAGTGAATACTAACAAATCCTTTAGAAAATAAACAGAGAGAGGTAAAAAAAATATGTAAGAGTAGACAAACACTAATGAAAGTGTTCCTGAGTATCAGTATCATGGTACAATGAAGAAAACAGTAGCTGACACTTCCTGAGCATTGAACCAACAGCAATTAGATGGCAGAGACGAGAAATAGAAACCTCCTGATCAAAAACTATAACTTTTAAAACTCTGGGATTATGGGATCCCACTATTCTGGTTACCATACTGCACAGCCCCCCAGAAAAATTTAAGCTGGTCGTGATCAATTATGTGGAATGCAACTTGACATCACGTAACAGTAACAGCAATAGGCATCTCAGCAAAATATATATCAATTTTCAAAAATCCAGTGAAGCTGGCCAAGTCTACTGGCCACAACACTTCTTTCCTCCGTACTCACACAGTTACGTCTACAATCTTCAGATAAGTGCTGACTGCTGTCTCCCCAAAAGAGAGAAAAGAATTATCATTCTTATGCCCTTTGGATAATTTTTAATGCACCCAGGTGGACAAACTGTGGTAATCTAAGGAATGAAGCTAGAGTTGAGAGACTAAGGAATATGATCATGCAAAGGAATATAATATTAGGATGTAATATACTTTAAGATAAGCACTGTTTGATGATGCTGTGTACGAAAGATTAATTAGTAAGCTGAAAACAAGCAGATCCAAGGAAAAATAGACAAAGATGGGGATATGGGATAATCTTCGTCTTACCAAGAAAAGTACCTCACTCATCATCACCATCACTTTATATAAAGGATATTCTTACTCTGAATTTATTTGCTGCTGCATCGTCATATTTTGAGTGGTATTAGCTGAGGATGCAGCTGGTTCTGGCGCTGGAGGAATAGGCTCAAAGTTTCCATTTACAAATTCAGAGAAAGTGGCATCTACATCATTAAGTGTTTCCCACACCATATTCTCATGAAGAAAGCCTTGATCAGTCAGAAGCTGGTACAGTTGGTCCTGAAAATAAATATTTTCTTTAATCATATAAAGTATACTGGAGATCTTTTAAAAAAATTCAATAACTGAAAATAAAATCAACTGATCTCCAGAGAATGCTTCAAATATTTATAAAAAAAAAAAAGCCACTGTAACTCTGACTTGAACTAAGAAATTAATTTACAAAGGAACAGTCATCCATATAACAGCTCATTTAAAGAAATTTTACCATGAGTCAAAATCATGGAACAAGCTCATTTACTGAAAGGCTAAACCAATCTTGAATGCTAAGACTTCCTCATTCTGGGATTTTTTTGGAATATGCCAGTAGGCATCGTTTAAGTCTAGGATGACCATCCACTCGTTTCACTGTATGGACTGGTGAATGCTCTGTAAGGTATTTATCTTGAACCTGTGCCTCATACTGTGGGTGTTTAGAAAATGAGTTCTATAATGTGGTTTTAAGAAGAGACAGGTCCAAAATCAGTGTGTCTCTGTTTGAATTCCCCCCCCCCACCCCTTTTTGGGGGGGACTGAAGAAAAATATAGTTGATAAAAACTGGTCCCGCTGTAGACTCTACCATATCCTTGCCTACCAATTCTGTAGTGAATTCCTGTTATAGCCTAGTTGTGGATGTCCTAAACTTTTTCCTGACATAAGTGGCTGAGATCTCCACCTCCAACCCACACCTCTATTCAGCATTAGATATACCCATACGTCAAACTTTCAAAAACGCTGAAAGAACTGGAGACATGCACTGACTGCAATGAGCTACTTCAAGGTAAACCTGTCTGTAGACCAAGCTCATGACCTGGAAAGGCCTACCTCCTTGAAGTAGCACCTTTGCCTAAGGTAGAGTCAGACTTAGATGCAGGACTGGTCTTGCCGAGAGGAAAATGTAAGGAATGGCAACGTCTTCTCAAACTGTTCCCTCTCAGATTAGAAATCCCAGAGCCCCTACCTCACTGTCTCGTCCCAGTATTTTCAGGTGAAGAGACAATCAGTAACAACAGTTCTCCTCATACCAACAGTTGTCAAAGATCTGGCATTGTAAACCTTCTGAATAAACCTCATAGAGAAAAAGGGATTCACAGAATGGTGAAGATTTCAGTAACTCTATCTGCTCTCCCCTTTACACGTGGCCCACAGCCTGTCAACTGTACTCTTAACCAAGATATCAAAAATTGCATAGAACCCTCTGCAAGAAAATGAAAGCTGTTTTATGGCATACCCCAAGACTCTACCTATGAGTTGTACTTTAACCAAATGTTATGTCAAGGAGGAAATGGCTTCACAAAGGGCAGAGATATCTGCAAAGAGACTGAGAAGACTTTCCCGAATGATATGAAGGAAGGAGGGTGAATTAAAAAACAGGTTGATTAAGCATCTCCAAATTCCACAGACTTAGCAATACCCAGAGAGATGCTGTTTGACACAAAAGAGGGTTATCCCATCCTTTTTCTATGTATTGAGATGCTCTAGATAAAGTTCAAAATACAATAAGCATCTCATAAAAAAGCTTTAAAAGCGCTAAAGCTTTGGTCAGATCTTTTGTTTTACAGTAAAATACTATGTCCTATGAGCTCTTAAGCATACCAAAATTAGTCAGAAATTCCTCAAAGAGAAGATGGCAGTCTGGAAGGCGAAGAACAGATTTTGTCTTTTCCAAATTTGGTGTTGATAATGTTGGGGACCTCTGACATATCATTTAATACTTAGACCAGATGTCTAATCTCTGATATAGCTTGTTTCACATTAAACCAGTTTCTAAGGGACATGGTTGAAGTATTAAGAATTCTTAGGGTAACCAAAACCAAGCTGCCTGTGAAATTATGTTCAATTCATACAAACCTTCTGGCAGCACGTGGTCTCCATATAAAAGAAACCAGGACTAACAAAATCTATGGAAAATGGAGGTTTGACTCTTTTCTATGGCCCTATATAAATGTAATGGAAACAGGGAACTAGCTGTGCAGAGAGGGAAAAGAAGTATATTGATAAGCTATAACTTACCCCTCTTTTATATATAGTGGAGAAATGGTTGTTACGGAAGAGGACAGCTATTTCCTCACGCGCAAGAGCAGATCCTAGTTCAAATAGTCCATGGATTGTCAGCTGGGATCCACTGTTGGCCATAAATTCCTCACACAACATAGCTAGAAAGTTCATACACATACATAGAATGACAAATGAGATTTTCCCACCTGATTTACCTGCATACCACACAGAACATACTTGTAGAATGCTATCACCAGGAGTTTGGTATATAAGACTTGTGAATATTTGTCACTGGATGCATAACAGTACCTTTATCATCATTTCATCAAAAGAATAAATCAGATACAAAATATACAATAAAAACATCTTAAGCATCTCAATGACAAAGACTATAAAAATGTTCATAAAAAAGAAATTGAACAACTCATTTAGTACAAACAAAATTTGCATAGCTTTCTAAACAATTCATAGAAAGATGGTAGCATAGTAGGGATTGTGGTTTTATATGCTCTATCTAGCTCTCTGGTGTCCAATCCCTTAAGGAGCTCCCATCAAAGGGGTGGCTATGGTAAAAAGGTCTCCACTTATTCCTGTCCTTACATGTCTCCCTCGCATACACCATTCCATGTATTCTTCCCCCATTTCTCTTCCTCAAGCATTCTTCCACTCTCTTTCCTCATGTCACAGGTGGCCTTAATCTCACACCAACCCCTTTAGTTGTACTAGCAGACACTCTTCTTGTAAACTCCCTGTCTTGCATTCTTTCCACATGGCCTAACTAAGTAAAAGTATTACCTTTAACCTCCTCCAACACACCACAGTTCATTCCCTTTGCATTCCCTGTCATACTATATCTCTCATACACTCCCTCATTACTTTCTTCATTCCATCTAGTCATACCACATGCTCCTCTCAAATACCTCATTTCCACAGCCAAATCTTGACCTCTGTGATTCATCCAAGTCCATGCTTCACCAGCATACATCAGGGTTGGGAGGCCTACACTGTCCCTGAATCCTTTCTTCTATTCCACATGTACCCTTCAATATTCTATTAAGGAAACTAGTAACTCTTCTACCCTATAGTGCTCTCTCTTCCTTATCTCTCCTTATCTATCATCAAACTTACCTATGATTGCTCCTCAAGAATCAAATTCTCTCACACCTCTTCCAGTCTTTCTCTCCCCAAATCAGAAAGAGAGTTTCATACACTTTCCTCTCTCATTCTACAGGGCTTTGCAAAAGCTGAACTTTCACTTTGTTTCCTTTCAAACAGCATTACTTTACTTTTACTCAATTTACCTTCAGTCACCTATGTTTACCCACATCTTAAAACAGACTTACCACCTTCTGCAACTCCACTCTCATCAACCAACACAGTATCATACACAAACAGGCTCATCACTAGCCAACATACCTCATCTCAGAGCTCCATCTCTATACCCCTCTTCCCTACTTTTACTTATAGCCCCATCCACATATATATGTTAAAAAGCCACAGTGACATCACACAGCCCTGTCTCACACCCCCACGTATACCAAAACTTCTGGTCAATTCTCCATCCACTCTTTCACGTGCATTTGCTCCTCTATAAAAGGCTTTCACAACATCTAACAGCTGTCCTCCTATCCCATATATGCTTAACACAGCCCATAAAGCATTACACACAACTCTGTTGCATGCTTTCTCCAGATCCATAAATATACAGCTTCTTACCTTTTGCTAGATACTTTTCCACAGACATTCTCACTACAAAAACCTGACACACACCTACCTTTCCTTAAACTCCATTGCTCCTCACTTATTCTGCATTCAGTCACTTCCATCCATTAATCAATCAACGCTCTTGCATACACTTTTTCTAGTATACGTAACAGACTTGTTCTCCCATAATTGTTACACACATCCTTTGCACCTTTTCATTTGAATAAAGGAACAATAATAGCTTTCACCTTATCCTCAAGCACAACCTTCTACTTTCATGCTACATTACATATCAAATGCATCCACTCTATATCACACTTTCTCCCCTGTACTTCAACATTTTAGCTATAATACCATCCACTCCAGGTGTCTCCTCCAACTTGCCTTTTTACCCCCCTTCTCACTACTGGCTCCAACACATGTACACTTTCCTCCCATCTTCCACACCCAAACATGTAAAAACTATTGCCTCAATTTTTTCCACATTCATCAGCTCTTCAAAATACTCTTTCCATCTTCTTTTTACTTCCTCCTATTAATTCAGCAACTCCCCTTCCTTACTTCTCACATGTGCATTTCGACTCTTACATACACCTCTTTCATTTTTCACTTCCTTCCAGTACAATGTTTATTTTCCTTACACTTTGTACAAAGTCTTATTTTCCATACACTTTTAGCTTAACTTTCTTCCAAAATCTTTATCTACTCTTTCATCTTTATAAGTGTTGTTGTGATATTGAGCAAAAAGGCTAAAAAAAATATCGACTAATAATATTTACAACCCAAAATACTGATATTATACCTATAGTATATAACTATCTTTGGTAGCCTCAAATAAATCTATTTACTATCATTAAAAAGCAAACAGAAATAGGAATAATCATAAAATTGAGGATGTATGCAAGTAAAGCAAATTCCTCAGTATGATGAAGGGTACCTTTCACAAGTAGATCATTGTTGTTGGTTCTAATAGCTTCTTCTCTCCATGCAAAAATGTTGTTGGTCAGCTGGTTGTAAGACATGTCTTTTATGATAGCAGCTGCTTCACTGGAGGGATCTACCACCCACCCATGGTACAGCATGATGCCCAACAAGTCAAACACACACAACTCCCCCGTGAACTCAAAATCCCTCACACTGCGAATCAAAAACATTTCTCATTATAATATGCAAATGATCAATAAAAAGAGAAGCACAATTATGCATTCAGGTCATGCAAAAGATTAATAAAGTAAGATGCACAATTACGTGCTCAGGTCATTTTTTACTATGGAAATCAATCTTCAAAACTCAAGATATAAACATGAATCTGCAGTGTTCCTTAAAAGTTACAACATTTTTTTTGTTAAAACTTAACATAAAATAATTTGAACTTTACCATTTCTATATATTCTTCACAATCCCAACACTGGTAGCCTCTGACTAATACACATCTGACCTATGAATACCTGTATTCACAAAAGAGCTCCAAGAAAAATACTTTTTAATTCCCAGTCTGATGTATAGTTGATCATCCATGATTATGTACCATGGAACTACTTAAATGTGCCTGTCTTCATAAAATGCTGTTAACATGAAGTATTATTAACTATATTTCTCTCTTTATACAAAATCTTATTAATCATCAAAGTCAAGTATAAGCACTTACTCTTAATTTTATGCAAATTATCTTTTGTTTATATTTTCTGACTTACAAACAATTCACCTTATGAACAGGGTCCAGGAATGTTATCTGTTCATAAGTTGGGGACTCAAAGTGCCTCCAACTAAAGTACTTTCTAAATACACACATACACTCAAATGTGATATATCAAAGGACATGAAAGAGAAAAGCATCAAGTACAGTCACAGGCGAAAAAACTGGAGATGACACATGTGGCGAGAGGATGAAGCAGCCCGGATAGCACTGGAGAGAGGGTAGGAGTTTTGGGAAATGGTATAACAGACTTAAAGTAATGCATTCTAATGTTGATAGATAATAGTTAGGGCTAGAGAGCTGGAATTCAAGGATCATATAAATGAAAAAACATCTGATATCGTCAGAATAATAGAAACTAAGCTTACCAAAGGGACAAGACCCCATCTGTTCTGCCCAGAGGAGTACATGATAGCAAGAAAGGAAACAGAAGGCAAAGGAGGAGGAGGATTTGTCTCCTTAATAAAAGCCAGCATTACATTTCAAGAAATATGGAAGATGGCTCATTCAAACAATACATAACGGGATGAGTGACTGTATGAAAGACGTGCACAGTAGTGTTAATATCATATAATCTTCCAAAGAACAGCAATGGTCCAGAACAAATATATTTCATTTTACTTTATATCTACTCCAGGACCAATTTCCATTAAGGAGTCGCAGTGATAATCAGACCTTCTCTAAAGGCTCCTGCAGCCCAAGGATTAGCTATTTCCAGTAACAGGAAAATGTAGATTCCTTTGGAGTCATAGGTCCTTTGATGAGACAGATTACTGGACTGCCTTCCACTTCTAAAAAGGAGGAAATACAAATAAATTCTCACGTGTATCTAAAGTAGTTATAAGTAAGAATTTTTATCAGATTTTCAAAAAAGACCTTTACCCATTCATGGAAAAATCTGTCAATCTATTGACGAAGTCAATCACTTAAACTAAGAAAGATTCTCAAAATAAAAGTAAACCCAAGAGCACCATACTTCCACTGAAAAAAGAAAATCACAAGAATTAGATGCTTGCCAAAAAATTTCATTGAAGAACAAGGATGATGAAAAACTTCTACAATAAACCAAAAAACTTTTACATCAAAGGATCAATTCAATCAGATGAAATATGAAAGGGAAAACTCATCCTGCACATTTAATAATCAACTGGTAACTCACCCAGAAAATTTAACATTGACATCAAGGCCAGTGAGTAACTTATGAAGAATACTGATGGCATCTTCAGTGTTCTGTTCAACATGGCACCTCATCTCCGAAGGTAAAGAATTCCTTGGTTGATCAAACAATGCATTTCCGACTACCAGTACCAACTCTCCGCCTGTGATTTCTGCTCGGTCTGAAGGTAGTGTGATCTGACCCTGTGAGAAATAACCTGTTAAAGCAAACTGTCAAATCAGATTAACTGCAAGTGGATGGAGATTTCACATGTATGGGGCTAATCAAAGTTTTTCATCAACTTTACAACTTTGAATCAATCAATTTAATTATGGCTGTGCTCCATTCAGGAACAGGAAAACAAAGAACTTTAGAGCGAGAAGTCCTTTGATAAGAATGCACTTCTTCTTGTTGACTGATTATGATAAAACTTCATGAAAGGTGACTCTTCACTTGCAACCTAACTCCTCCGCTAGTGGGTTCCAATAATCTTGTGCCATGAATTTGGATTTTGGTGCACTTCTCTCAAAATTTCAACTTTTAATATTAGCGATTATTTTTTTCGAGTATTCTTTGACTTTCCAGGTGCAACAGTCACCCATCACTTGCAACATACTGGTCAACCTTTCCATCAGAGCCATCTCCACAATCATTAGCAACGTTAATGGCAGCACATGGAACTTTGAATGCTTCTTTATACTCTATCATTAATCATCATCATCCTCATTATCATTATCATTATCATCATTATTATTATTATTATTAGCATTATTATTAGCATTATTATTATTATTATTATTATTATTATTATTATTATTATTATTATTATCATCATTATTATTATTATTATTATTATCATTATCATCATTACTTTCATTATTTTCATTATTATCATTACTAATCATAATGCAATCCAAGGACTCCTTTATAGGGAGCATACAGATTCAAGACTGCACTTCAGAGAACAGTAAGGAAATGTTGGACTCCTTTGGAGCAACAAAGTCTTGGGCAAGACTATACTTCTTTTCAACAGGTTCCTATGGGACACTACAGGTGATCTTCTGCTCACTGTGTAACTGCTTGCAGGTGATGTATGGTAACACTTTGCTTGTTCATATGCTTGTGAAACAAAATGAAGTTGACATACAGTAACACTTTGCTTATTCATATGCTTATGAAACAAAATGAAGTATTCATATTTTCATCAACCTCTTCCATATCACATTCTCCAGGCCTCTTTCTCGATTCTCTACTTTGGAAAAAACTTGGACTTCATCCTAGTTCCAATTCCTGCTGTACAAGCTCATCAACCAATTAAGTCCTAATCTTGGTCAATATTTGTTTCCCTTGTCCTGTGGCTTTTACAAAAAATAAAAAAAGGAAAAAATTCCCTGACAAAGTAATTCAATGTGATCATAGGGGACATAAAATATCAATAAAAAATAAACTTTCCTTACAAGCTGTAATCCCTAAAAGTTTCCTTAATGGTACAACTTAATAGTGAGACTGAGTGTGAGCCTGTTTCTGCCATTAACTGTCATTATGAGATCAAATTAAAACTTCATGATCATATCCCGGTATATCACTGCTTTCCATCAAAACTGCATATCATTCCTTCCTATGCCACCCCGTACATATATTTTGTGACTGCCCAACACACAGGTAACACTACTGTATTGCAGTTGTAAGGGGGTGCCTTCCGGCAAGTGTCATTCACCCATGGTATTTGCAGGGTAACTAACAGCTGTGGCATTTCTCAGGGAAAACAATTATTTCTGGTATCATTTTATGGCTCAATTATTTCTGGTATCATTTTATGGCTTAAGGCTGCTACAGGACATTTGAAACAGGGCAGGACAAATCAGCACATACCTGAGAAATGTGTAGGACTCGGGTTTCATGTGTATCAGGAATGTGTATAGGACTGAAAGGGTTAACAGTCTTCTCCTTCTTCTAGATGAGATTTTGTTTACAGCCATCACTCAGAACTAAATTCCCATTAAAGAAGGAATTGTTGATGTTGCTTTGAGTAATGTGAACATCATACGGTACTGTTAAATACTAACCCACTAAATCATACAAAAACACACTGTAATAATCAAAGTGCCAAGGCAATCTTTACATATCACACCACATCCATACTTAAAAACCATATACCATCTTTAAATATGGTGTTAAATCTAAAATACCTAAGTTTATACAAGAATGAAAGTCAAAATCTCTCAGTTTCTCTTATATGTTAGTCACAAACCTCTGTGGCCTGAATGAGATTGCTACAGAAATGGTAATAAATCTTTTCCAGAAATATATACATATCTCAGAACCATAATGTCCATCAGGTGATGTAACAATTTAATCATCCTACAACTCATGACAAGATTGCTTATACTGGTGGAAGGCAACCATGACTATGAAGAAAAAACTACTAAGCTATTGTTTATACGTCAGAGTTGGTAAATGTGATTTATACATATGTCTTAAATATGATTTATTAATGTGTTCCTATGAAAATGTATCTCATTATAATCCACATCCACACAGGCTTTCCTTCTATCCTTAAATGTTCTGTCATGTGCAATGCACTGAAATCAAAGCTCCCTATCCACATCCAGGCTCCACAGATTCCTCCACAGTTTAACTTGGATGTCTCACATGCCCTAGTTCAATCCATCAACGGCATGTCGACACCAATTCATATTATTCAGTGGATGCCTTTCACCCTTCTGAATATATAATATAATACATGAGGCTCAGTCCTCTGTTCTTATCGCAACCTCGCTAATGTGGGAAATGGTGAATATGTATGAGAAAAAAAAATATATATATTTTCATATATATTCTCCATTTCCCACATTAGCGAGGTAGCATAAAGAACAGATGATTGAACCTAAGGGGAAAATCCTCACTTGGCCCCATTCTCTGTTCCTTCTTTTGGAAAAGTCAAAACTGGAGGGGAGGATTGCCAGCCCCTCACTCCCTCCCCTTTTAGTAGCCTTTTACGACATGCAGGGAATACTTGGGAAGTCTTCTTTCTCACCTATCCCCAGGGATAAGTAGTGCCAGGAAACAGATGAGGAATGGCCCATTCACCCACATACACACATGAACACCCATATACATACAAATACATGTAAATATATACACACGTTTAAATTCATACTTGCTTGCCTTCATCCATTCCTGTTGCTACCCTGCCCCACAGGAAACAGCATTGCTACCCCCCACTTCAGTGAGGCAGCGCCAGGAAAACAGATGAAAAGGCCACATTTGTTCACACTCAGTCTGTAGCTGTCATGTGTAATGCACCGACAACACAGCTCCTTATCCACCTCCAATAATATTTGCATCTGACTGAAAAATCATCCAGTAACATATTCTCTGATCAACATACTAATACCATAAGGATTCAAATCACTGCACACTACATGCATAATTTCTAAACATCATTGACCTACCTTGAGAATCATAACATTAACAATTGCTAGGAGAGGACATGGACCATTATTATTTTGTGTGATGATGGGCACTTCAATGTCTTGCCACTTGATTTTCTTGATCTTGTGCATCACATCAGAGGGATCAGTGTGTTGAGGTTCAGGACTGCGGTTTTCTGAGCTTGGAGCAGCAGAGGCTGCCGAAGAAATTGATGATTGTGATTTTTGAGGCTGGGAAGCCTGAGCAGGGATCTCCTCAGCTTCAGGTAGAATACCCATGGAAGGCAGCACCGATTCTCCCTGTGATATCCAGCCACAAACATCACTACACTCCTTTTCGTTTGCACCATCTTTATCAAGATTCACACTATCCTGTTCCTCTTGTTCTGAATTTTTATGTTCAAAGCCCTCACTTAAAGACCCTGACTCACTACTCTTTTGTTCACTCCCAAAACTTTCCGTAAGAAGGTCAGGTAGACCTACTGTACTCTGCTTCTGAGGATTTTCCTCTGTGGTTGGCACTATGGTTAAATCTTGTAAGTTTCTCTCCTCCTTCTCCATCTGTGATAGAGTTGGGGAGGTAAATGGAGTTTGTGAAGGCACTTTGGGACACGCATTCTCTGGGTCCTGAGTACCAGCAGACGCAGATAAATCAGGGGTTTGTGGCTCTTTCTGTAAACTTTCTCCTGTGGCTTCGGCTACTTCAGCCACTACAGGCCCACCCTCAGAGCCTGTCACCCCTCCCTCACCCACATCACATGCAGATTTCCCTGAAACACACAAAGTATGTCACATTTTATATGCTATGTATCACCACAAAATATCATCAGCATATAAATCAAATGTACTAATACAATTCAAAATTTGAGGGTATAAGTAAATCAAACACACTGCAAACAAGAGGAGAAACTTACTAATTTCATCAATACTGAAAGCAAGGACGTGAATCCTAAAACATGAGAATAATCAAGTACCCTACATCTGCAAGTCTTCACACGGGTAAAGTACTGAATTTAACCACACGCGAAATCAAAAAAAAAATTATGAAAACCACAAAAAGAGAGAATGCTCCACCTTGTGCCCTACTTAATCATCACAGTTAGGTTACTTGTAAGATAGGTTTTTAGAAGATAAAACTGGTTTCTCTGTGACAGGAAAAGCCTCATCATCATGTGATAGAGGAATTGTTCACTGGGAGGCTAAATCAGTATTTTACCACCTAAAATGAGTTGTATTTGTAGAAATCATCTCTGAGCATTACAAATATCTTAAGGCCACAAGATGTTTGCACTCATCTTAAAAACTATACTGCAAAGTGCCTAGTCCTATGATGTCACTGTGTTAGAAAAAAAAAAGAGAATTTACAATTTCAATTTATCTTACAAGCAAGAAAGTAATTACCCAGTCAACTGGTCAATTAACTAGGGAAAACAGACATGGTTCACGACAACGATGCAATGGCAAAAATCTTACATGACTTTTTTTGCGCCTACATATACGATCAAAGACACAATCCATGTCCCTAACCCAGTTTCACTGATAAGAGAAGAGAATTTCCTTCAAACAGTGACATAAAAGCTGAAGACATACTTTCAGTAATAAATACAATGAAAATAAATAAAACACCAGGCCCTGATAAGTTTTATCCGTGAACAATGAAAGAAGCGAAAAATGAGATAGCTAAGCCTTTGACAACCCTTTTCAATAAGTCACTTGCTACAGGATAAGTTCCAAATAAATGAAAATTTGCCAATGTAATACCAACATTCAAAAAAGTAAGTATGTCTATGCCCAAAAATTATGGTCCAATTAGCTTAATATCTTCAGCTGGAAAACTTATGAAAACCAACATTCAAGATAAAACTTTAAACTGTTTGGAGGACCACCACTCAATAAATGATTTTCAGCATGGTTTTTGATGAAATAGCACGTCTCACAAATCTGTGGATTTCTGATCTCTTACACTATCACAAAGAGTCTCGAAATGACCCAATGGTACGTTGTCATTAGCATTCTTTGTATTCTTTGTAGTTTGTAAGCAGCTACTGACCACCATCATTTAGTGACCACTGGCATTTGCCTCTGATCAGGAATTAAGCAACAGTTCTTCAAACTCCAAAATCTACATTTTTTACCTATGGATAAAGCCCACAAGTATACACACATGAAGAAGGGACTTCCCAAAAAATGGCAAACCTTAACGAGAATATGCGGCTTTTGCCCAACATTCCAAGAAACTCCATTTCTGAATGCGAAATACCCAGAGCTGTCCAAGGGAGGTCAACCAGATCCAAAAAGAGATATCTACAAACAAAAGGTAACAGAAACACACAAAAGATAACAGGAAGACATGCAAGCATAATAAAAGGGGGAATGTGAAGAAGCATTTCCAACAAATTTTCTTTAGTAGCAGGGCAAGAGTAACTTTTCCTAGCCCTACCTCACGCACATGTGGGGGAGGGGGTTGTCATTTCATGTGTGGCGGGGTGGCGACGGGAATGAATAAGGGCAGACAGTACGAATTATGTACATGTGTATATAGGTATATGTCTGTGTGTGTATATGTATGTATACGTTGATATGTATAGGTATGTATATGTGCTGTGTATGGATGTGTATGTATATACATGTGAATGTGGGTGGATTGGGCCATTCTTTCATCTGTTTCCTTGTGCTACCTCACTGATGCAGGAGACAGCGACAAAGTATAATAAATGAATATATGAAAAATAATGAGCATGCTACAGTAAACAGAACTATTTCACCTGCAGCAATCACCTTAAAGAATATCATATATGCTTTCTATGGCTGGTATGATCTTCCTTTTCATACTTATAAAACAAACACAATGCGAACACAATAAACATAATCTTATCTAATGTAATATTAACAAAAGCAAATTCTATAGACGAAAAAAGTTCTGAAAACCATAATGAACTCATTGCCATGATTTTCACATGCCATGCGGAGGTCTTTATAATTGCTCTACACTCCATTTAGGACGTATATATTTCTGGAGCTTCGTGTTCTTGAATTCATCATAGCCAACCCACGTATTTCAAGCCTTTCAAACATTATTTTGGGAACAAAACAAATTCTTTACCTTTTTTTCCTTTAGGTACGAACACTAAATGGATTTTTCAGGACAGAATCACAAAAGAAAATTCTAAACCTGAAGTCCCCTTTCCTAAACAGGGTTTGATATTACTACTCTAGCGTTTGTATAGAACAGCTCCTCATTGCTAACAACTTTGATTACTGACATGTAGTGTTCTACAATGTTTGTGCAGCATTCAGCAAGTATATTAACAACTGCAAAGTACAATTTGGAGAATCATATTTCACAAGGGTTGTACTACGTAAAAGCAGGTAATGCACTTGTTCAATAACAAGAAAACCTACAAAGAAAACGTCTTCTAGCAGCCCAATTGATAGGATATATACAAACATTATATTTGCCTCCTGCTGGGGATCATATTGCTGCTCAGCATGTTGACTGTTTGTCGACACCCTGCATCAGGTTGCTAATGCATATTAAAGAGTCTAATTGGCATATTTCAACTAGAATATCAAGATAAATCTTGACTGCTTGGGATGTTACGAAAGGCTTTCATTGCTTATGTTAATCACTAACATATTAATCACTTCGTATTAGTTAACCTCACAGTTTCCTTACTATACTATTATCCCCTTACTAAATATTACCAAGAATGAAAGATAATATAGAATGGTTCACCGCATGCATTTAAATGATCTCAATAAATCACAAGTAGCACTTACAATGTAAATAGCCATTTCCCAAAGCTAGTTTTAGTGCAGCGCTGAATTAAACTTTATCACAATCCATCTGTCATAAAACAGCTGAGACCTGACAGCTTACGTATCCTCCTAAAAACGATACAACAATCTTTGTCGCCTTCCATGATCAGTTTACGGCAATACCTACATCATTTGCAATATCACACCCCATTTCCTGTGACGTCATAACACCCATCTATTGACTACGATCTGGCTTTGTTTTTCTCACTAGCTTGAAGTAGAAGAACATCACTATTCTCCATACTAAATATCTGTATAGATATGAAACCCTATTGGGCAATATCAAAAGGTACACCAAACAATATGGGTGCAGACGGAGAAGAAATATGGCAAAAGAAGATAAGTGCGAGGCAGGAATAGAAATCATTATACCGAAGGTAAGTGCGAGGCAGGAATATAAATCATGACACGTTCCATCTCTCAATTTCACAGGCTATTCTGATACCATTATATTAACCTCTAAACTTAAATCTTTTCATTCCCATATACCTACAATCACACTAGGATAAGAACTCTCCAGTAAACACTCGGTCTCCATCATCCCCCCCCCCCCCACACCCTAGAGTCCATGCAACAAGTCTTGGAAAGCTTCAACTACGTCAATCTCCACCTAACAACGTCACGCTATTGACCTATAACCCCTAACCTCTCCTGTCCTGTGAGGTCATTCCACGAGTGTAAATCACCCTTAGGGTCCCCCTCGCCCCTAGGGCAAGCCCGTGACCTTAAACCACCCGTGATAATGAGTCACTACGAGCTGTACACACACATCATGCCAAATCCCCTCCCTTGCTGCTTAGGGTTGCACCACCTGGTCTAGCCAAAGGAGCAACCACACCATGGAGCACCAGCAGCTCTCTCTCTCTCTCTCTCTCTCACCCTAAACCCCCCTCAAAACAGTCCTCCTCCCCAGACCTCACTCCTGCGACATCTGACGGGTCTCCTCTCGACTACAACCACGACCCTGGCCTCCCCCGCGGCCTAGGGTAGAAGTAGGGGGTCCTCACCTGGGGTATCCATAGCTAGAGCATGGTGAGTGGTGAGGGCTTGAACATGACTGGACTAAGTAGGGTGGAGGCAGACGCGCAACATCTGTAGTAAACAAACACGTCTGACCGACAGTGGCGCCACCACCTCCCGGCGGCCGACATGCCAACTAAAACCACCCCCCCCCCCCCGCCACTCACATTCTACCCCTGAAATAATTTCTCCTGCGTCTCTAAGGCGGGTGCCCTGGGTGAATTCAGGGGTTAATGGTCATTAGCATGGGTTTAGGACTCGTTTCACCCACGTGGTGCCATCTAGGGTGGAGAAATGAGGTTGGGTAATAGATATCGTCTGTTTGTTTACATCAACTTGACACTTGACTGGAATGTGTGATGCGTCCTGTTATATAAATCTATTATCGTGATTATCCCAATAGATCATGTCAGTTTTAAAGTTTTATTAATGGTAGATTTTTATATTAAAGGAGATTTATGGTTTCATCAAATGACCACAGAGCGAGATCACCGAAAACAGAGTGAGGCCAGCCACGTGACGTCACGGTCTAGAGAGACTGGATTTCTTTCTTTGTAATTTTATTATAATCTTTTTTTACGCTTAAAAAAATTGTGACGCTTTAGCTGGTACAAAGACAGTTGAGAGATGAAGTAAGATATACGAAAATACACTCGTCATACTACATAATGACTTTATCCAACTTGTTTATTTACCAATTATTGCTGACGTGTGTGGAAACAAGGAACATAGATTGTTTCCCCCAAGTCACACTTTCCTGTGAAATAAATTATTTAAAGAACATTTATTCCAACCAATTGATTTTTCATGTCATTATGATGTCACATCTAAGATGTATATATATATATATATATATATATATATATAGAGAGAGAGAGAGAGAGAGAGAGAGAGAGAGAGAGAGAGAGAGAGAGAGAGAGAGAGAGAGAGAGAGAATTTTGACCATTTTAAAAATTATAATTTCCCGGGCGACATCCGACCATGAATTTAAGATTTAGATTTTAAGTAACCTTATGGAGAAAACTATTTCTTCTGGGCTGCTAAGGGTGGGTGGGGAGGAGGAAGACCTAAAACAATACTACATAAATCTATATTTTGATATATGTCCGGACTTGAGGCAACAGTGGAGGGGAAGATGAATACAATGGACGGACAACAGACAACAGTAAACGGGTGGGAGAAAACAGAAGACGTGCCATAGAGAAAGCGACAGAGGGACAACAGTCTCTCAAACAACAGGTTAGAGCAACAGAGAGAAAAAAACAGTTAACTGACGACATGGAAGATAACAGTTTAAGATATGACAATAGACAGATAACAATGGACAGACAAGAGACATAACAACATTGACCTGGAGAACTGGCATTTAATGATAATGGCTTTAGATTTACTGTACTCTGATAACAACCATCAAAATGACTTTTCACAGACCCTTAGGCAATCGTTAAGTGGTGTGCCACATTGTACTAACCATTCATTTGACATACCAGGAGTTGTAACATTAGTAAATGAATAAATCTAAGAATTTAGAGAATTATGGATGTTGAGAGAAAACTAATTGACATGAGAAAAGAACAAAGTAAATAATGATATTTTGGTCCGTGCCCTGTAACCTTGGAACTATTTTAGTCATGTACATCCATTATTATATTTTGCGTCCACTTGAGAACAAACGCGAACCACTTGATGACGTCATCCTCCTCCCGAGTCAAAATGCTCCTCGGTCCCGACCTGGACGGAGGAGCGAAATTCTCATTGATTCCCATTCGAATTCCTTCACTTTACGACCTTGGCGAACACTGTCACCTCCGCGACAGCAACATCGAGTTTAATTATTTAGATTTCTAGGCAAAATCCCTCGCTAGTTTCTTCATCTAGTGAACCTAAATGATTTTTGTAAATTTAAGAGTAGGTTTATATAAGGAGAGTGATGTAGAAATAGGTAAAAGGGTCGATTTAATGCAAATTATATGGTCAAGGGAGGAAACAAATTGAGGTGTTTGGCAACTTGTGCAACAGCTGATCCCGACCCGTCATGGTGATCTAAACAATAACTTGTTCCTCGTCTTCTTCTGTGGTCAACTACGGGGAAAATAGGGTAAATATATCTTATATTTCATTATCTATTAAACAATGAAATAATGACTGGTGATATGTATGGATGATAATTGATTTTGATTATGTAGAGATGAATTGTCACAATTTTGAAATAACGGTTGCCAATTTAAGCCACAGATATTGTTTGTATACTGACCTCAAGGTCAAACCATGACCTCAGACACTGATTATGTACAGAACTTGGGTCTGACACTGACCTCGGACACAGACACTGTTCAAGAGGCAAGGGGGGACACCCACGATGGGTCAATTTTCAAAAATGTATTCTCAAATTGCTTCGTCTCTTCGTTGTATATCAAGTGACTGTTATAATACTCTCTTGTGTCTCCCCTGAGGATGTGATTATGACACGAAAGTGCACTTGGGAACTTATCGTGTTTCATTTTCCCCCCGTGGACTCATAGGAATATATATATATATATATATATATATATATATATATATATATATATATTTTTTTTTTTTTTTTTTTTCCAAAAGAGGGAACAGAGAAGGTGGCCAGGTGAGGATATTCCCTCAAAGGCCCAGTCCTCTGTTCTCAACGCTACCTCGCTAATGCGGGAAATGGCGAAGTGTGAAAAAAAAAATATATATATATATATATATATATATATATATATATATATATATATATATATATTTATTTATTTATTTATACGTAATTACCGTTTCCCACGTGATCTCCCTGTGTATATGTCCATGTCTAATTGTGTCATTCTCTCATCCCATTTGAAGTATTTATCCATTTACTCATTTATCTCCCTTTATTTTTCTCTGTCTCATTATCATAATGCCTGTATTTCCCCATACTTTATCAGTTAGGGAAAGAGGAGAGGAAAAAGAAATAGTTATCCACTTATCTCCCGTGTGTTGGTGGAGATGGCTAGGCTTGGGGTGGGTCGGGGGGGGGGGGGTTGGAAAGCCTTCCCCTCCTGTGTTATCACTTTCTCAATTCGAACAGGAACTGAAGGAATATGGCGAGGGCTTTTATTCCCCCCCCCCCCCCTCATCTTCGAAGGCTCAAAACGTCTTTTTACAGACGACTGCCTCAAGTGAGGGAAAATAGAGCGAGATGTAGGGGAAAAATATAGATTGGTGTTAGGGGAAAAATATAGATTGGTGTTCAATGCAACCCATGTTTGGCTGCTTGCTGTGCTACACAGGTGTGGGAAAGGGGGGGAGGGAGGAAATAACACTGAGTGATAATATTGTTTAGAAAATATAAAATATTCTTTGCACTGATTTGTTATATATCTCAGTGGAGTCATTTCTACCCCCAAATTAGACGATATGTTAATTGCCTTTTTATTTTCAAATGCGGTACATGGATGAGAGAGATGGGTTAGCTATATAAATTTATGGGTTAGCTATATACATTTATGGGTCAGCTATATACATTTATGGGTTAGCTATATAGATCTATGGGTTAGCTATATAAATTTATGGGTTAGCTATATAAATTCATGGGTCAGCTATATAAATTTATGGGTTAGCTATATAAGTTTATGGGTTAGCTATATAAATTTATGGGTCAGCTATATAAATTTGTGGGTTAGCTATATAGATTTATGGGTTAGCTATATAAATTTATGAGTAGGCTATATAAATTTATGGGTTAGCTACATAAATTTATGGGTTAGCTATATAAATTTATGGGTCAGCTATATAAATTTATGGGTTAGCTATATAAATTAGGGGTTAGCTATATAAATTTATGGGTTAGCTATATAAATTTTCATTGCCAGAGGTGGCATGTTCTCAGACATATGATACTGGTTCAGTTTCATCTTTTTTTTCTTTTAATCGGCGTTGGATAAAGATTAGGGTCACAATTATTATGCTTTCAAGTAATTTAGATGTTAGGAATAGGTATATAAATGGCCAATGGCTGAATCTTTCCTTAGTGAAGTTTGAGTGGCGAATTGAGACAAATGTTCATGAAATTATGACGTGCTGATATGGATTGAACCAGGGTTCATGTGAAGCGTCTGGGGTAAACCATGGAAAGTTTTGTGTGTGGGGCTTGGATGTGGTGGAAAGGGAGCTGTGGTTTCGGTGCATTATTACATATGACAGCTAGAGAGACTGAGTGTGAACGGATGTGGGGCCTTACTTCGTCTATTTTCCTGGCGCATGTGAAGTGTCTGGGGTAAACCATGGAAAGTTCTGTGGTGGGGCTTGGATGTGGTGGAAAGGGAGCTGTGGTTTCGGTGCATTATTACATATGACAGCTAGAGAGACTGAGTGTGAACGAATGTGGGGGCCTTACTTCGTTTATTTTCCCTGGCGCTACCTCGCTAACGCGGGAAAAGGCGATCAATTATTTAAAATATAAAAGATGTTTACTTCAGGTTTGCCACTTCGTGAAGGTAGAACGTATACAGGAAATGATTTACTTAACATTTTATGAAGTAACTAAGTTATGTATGACTTCATTAACCCTTGATTTGTTTTGATCATTTATTTTTTTCATAAATAGACTACCACTGTTAAGGCTAACAAGTCTCATTATTACGTAAATAAAGTGTTTATTTCTTACCAATATTGGAAAACCATTTTCTGCTACAGTTGCAATGTGTTTATTAGAATCTTCGTAGATATATATATATATATATATATATATATATATATATATATATATATATATATATATATATATATATATATATATATGTATATATATATATATATATATAGATTAAGAGAATCTTGATCGTAGGATTAGAATCTTTTGTGAGATTTATAGATATAATTTTGATTATTGATTGATACCATTCGAACCTGTTAATAGGTTCATGGGATTTTACTGTCATATATAAACCTGGAGATAAGGGAGAAAGAATACTTGCCACGTATTCCCTGCGTGTCGTAGAAGGCGACTAAAAAGGGGAGGGAGCTGAGGGAGGGGGCTGGAAATCCTCCCCTCTCGTTTTCTAATTTTCCCAAAGAAGGAACAGAGAAGGGGGCCAAGTGAGGATTATTACCTCTTAAGGTTCAGTCCTCTGTTCTTGACGCTACCTCGCTAACGCGGGAAATGGCGTATATATATGTATGTATGAGTTCTAAGCTTGTCTTTTGCACATAGTGGGATATACCTATATGATAACTGAAAGACAGAGTTTGACATAGACTTTGAGTTAGCGATCCTACAGTATTAGATACATGGAATACAATTAGGTGGGAGTTCGATGTCGCCTCATACTTTTGAAATATATATTTTTGTCACCTCATTCCTTTGAAATATATATTTTTGTCACCTCATTCCTTTGAAATATATATTTTTGTCACCTCATTCCTTTGAAATATATATTTTTGTCACCTCATTCCTTTGAAATATATATTTTTGTCACCTCATTCCTTTGAAATATATATTTTTGTCACCTCATTCCTTTGAAATATATATTTTTGTCACCTCATTCCTTTGAAATATATATTTTTGTCACCTCATTCCTTTGAAATATATATTTTTGTCACCTCATTCCTTTGAAATATATATTTTTGTCACCTCATTCCTTTGAAATATATATTTTTGTCACCTCATTCCTTTGAAATATATATTTTTGTCACCTCATTCCTTTGAAATATATATTTTTGTCACCTCATTCCTTTGAAATATATATTTTTGTCACCTCATTCCTTTGAAATATATATTTTTGTCACCTCATTCCTTTGAAATATATATTTTTGTCACCTCATTCCTTTGAAATATATATTTTTGTCACCTCATTCCTTTGAAATATATATTTTTGTCACCTCATTCCTTTGAAATATATATTTTTGTCACCTCATTCCTTTGAAATATATATTTTTGTCACCTCATTCCTTTGAAATATATATTTTTGTCACCTCATTGCTTTGAAATATATCTTCTTTTCTTCCTCTTATCTCAATAAACGTATTAATGAATTAGTCCATCATACGGTTGAATTTAATTAATTTCATTGTCTGTTGATTTCTATTATCCTAGTGTGGTTTCAACCTCTTTTTTTATTTATGTATTTTTTTTGCCAGAAAACACAAACTACGTAATCATTACAGTACCCCAGGGTCACTATATGTAAATCAACACCCTAGTGGCCACTACACGACCATTCTAGGTCAGTCTACCATCCTTAGGGGGGGGGGGGGGAGGTCACACTTACCACCTGAGGTCACAACAGGTCACAACACCCCCCCCCCAGCCTCTCCCCCCCATCCTCCCCCCCCCCACTAACTCCCGTAGGTCAACCACCACCACACAGTACACCCCCCACCCACTAGCAAGGCGCCACACTTACCCTCCACACAGCAGTAAGTGTAGTTACGGTGATGGCGCGCGCCTTCACCAATCCCCTGCTGAATTATCCATCGCCATTCAAATGACCTTAAGAACACACAGTGCTGGGCGCCCGTTACTGCTGTAACCAGCACCTAACTCTCTCTCTCTCTCTCTCTCTCTCTCTCTCTCTCTCTCTCTCTCTCTCTCTCTCTCTCTCTCTCTCTCTCTCTCTCTCTCTCTCTCCGTTGCTGCTCTCACCAGATGTGAGCGTTGATTTGCGGGGGAGGGAGGGAGGGGTGGGGGGCTGTGGGCTGTTTTCACCCCCCCTCCCTGGTCATGTCGCTCAATCTATCTATCTATCTATCTGTCTGTCTGTCTGTGTATCTATCTATTTGCCGTCTCATCTATCTGTACCCTTCTCTCTCTCTCTCTCTCTCTCTCTCTCTCTCTCTCTCTCTCTCTCTCTCTCTCTCTCTCTCTCTCTCTCTCTCTCTCTCGTGACCTCGTCCTTGTGCATAACCCCTGGTGGGTCAAGACGACCGTAAGGAATTAAAAAGAAAAAGGAAAAAAAAAATAAACAGTTGAGCATCAGTCTCTTTTTGCTTAACTTCCCTCACGTGGCTTTCCCACGAGTTAGGGACGATTTCCAGACGTTTTATCCAGCAGTAGTAATATGGCGTCCCTGAAAGGCCTCTGTTCTACTCGTCTGTTCTCCCAGGTTGACCTCGAAGTACACATACTCCTGGGTACACAGGTCGGGCGAATTGCTCCAATAACAGTTTTGTTCACACCCGCTATGGCCAGTCCCCCCCATTTCCGCCCCCCTCCCTCCCCTTTTTTTTTTTTTCCAAACAGACCCCTGAAATGATATTTCAAGACTCCTGTCTATGGCTGAAGCCCTTTGGTTTTGTAGTGCTGAAATCGTGTATTGTCACTCTGTATGATTTGTGGAAGGCCTCCCCCTCCAGAAAAAAGGGGGTGGGGGGGACATTGTCCAATCGTGTATCATTCATCAGAAGACTTCCTTTGTTTATTACTTAGTGTGTGTGTGTGTTTGTGTGTGTGTGTGTGTGTGTGTGTGTGTGTGTGTGTGTGTGTGTGTGTGTGTGTCTGTGTATGTGTGTGTGTGTATGTGTGTGTGTATGTGTTTGTGTGTGTGTGTGTGTGTGTGTGTGTGTGTGTGTGTGTGTGTGTCTGTGTGTAGTGTGTGTGTGTGTGTGTTCTCCTTCGGACATCCCCACTCTCGTCATCTTATATTACAATGGACATAAATTGCCTCATACGCCCTTGTCACCTCCGTCACAGTTGCCAGCGAACACCATACAGCGACGCGAACATACATATGGCCGGCGAGGTTAGCAGAGTTCATATATATACATAGAAATATAGACATTAGAAAAAATAAGAAAGAAAAAGAAAAAGAGGATGTTGTGTTGATGTTTGTGGCTGGGCAAGCCTCCATGCGTTTACCATGACGTCATGGAAAAGGATGGAGTGTGTGTATATATATATATATGTATATATATATATATATATATATATATATATATATATATATATATATATATATATATATATATTGGAAAGGATCACAATTTTGCGCGTGATCAAGATATTCCTATGAGTCCACGGGGAAAATGAAACACGAAAAGTTCCCAAGTGCACTTTCGTGTAATAATCACATCATCAGGGGAGACACAAGAGAGAAATATAACAGTCAGTTGATATATACATATATATATATATATATATATATATATATATATATATATATATATATATAGATATATATATATATATATATATATATATATATATATATATATATATATATATATATATATATATATATATATCTTTTTCTTTCAAACTATTCACCATTTCCCGCATTAGCAAGGTAGCGTTAAGAACAGAGGACTGGGCCTCTGAGGGAATATCCTCACCTGGCCCCCTTCTTTGTTCCTTCTTTTGGAAAATTGAAAAAAAAAACAAGAGGGGAGGATTTCCAGCCCCCCGCTCCCTCCCCTTTTAGTCGCCTTCTACGACAGGCAGGGAATACGTGGGAAGTATTTTTTCTCCCCTATCCCCAGGGATAATATATATATATATATATATATATATATATATATATATATATATATATATATATATATATATATATATATATATGGTATCGGTACATTACACATGACAGCTGGAGTCTGAGTGCGAACGAATGTGGCCTTTTTAGTCTATATTCCTGGCGCTACTTGGCTGAAGCGGGAGGTAGCGATGATGTTGTCCTGTAGGGCGGGGTGGCGACGGGAATTGATGAAGGCAAGCGAGTATGAATATGTACATGTGTATTTATGAGTGTCTGCGTATGTGTATGTACGTATATGTTTATATGTATATGTGTGTATGTGGGCGTTTATGTGTGTATATATGTGTATATGAGTGGATGGGCCATTCGTCTTGTTTCCTGACGCTACCTCGCTGACGCGGGAAACAGCGATTACGTATAATAAATAATATATATATATATATATATATATATATATATATATATATAATTATATTTTACAAATTACGTCTTCTGAGTCTATTAGCGATGTATATATATCATTTAGTAATGTTTATAACACCTTGTCAAGCCTGAATCATGTCATGTCGTCATTAATTACGTAATTACCTCAATTGGGAAAGGGGGAAAAAAAAATGTATTGGTTATACACAGATGTGTCGGTGTCCGGGGGGGGGGGGAAGGCCGGGACCCCGGATCATGACGTAGGGCGTGACGTCACCAGAAGGAGAGGCCCAATCAGCGCGCGAGAAATGTTTGGCTTGCGATCATCTGTTGTGGTGGGGGGGTAAGGGGAGGGGGGTCGTACTTGGTGACCGTGGCAGGTGTTGCGCTGCTGCCCCCCCGTCTCTCTCTCTCTCTCTCTCTCTCTCTCTCTCTCTCTCTCTCTCTCTCTCTCTCTCTCTCTCCGTTGCTCTCACCAGATGTGAGCGTTGATTAAGGGGGGAGGAGGGGAGGGGGCTCTTGTTTTCACCCCCCCCCGGTCATGTCGCTCAATCTATCTATCTATCTATCTATCTGTCTGTCTATCTATCTGTGTATCTATCTATTTGTCGTCTTATCTCTCTCTCTCTCTCTCTCTCTCTCTCTCTCTCTCTCTCTCTCTCTCTCTCTCTCTCTCTCTCTCTCTCTCTCTCTCTCTCTCTCTCCTCGTTTACAGATAGACAGTAACACACACACACACACACACACACACACACACACACACACCTGGTGTGTGTACCTGGTGTACCTGGTGTACCTGGTGTACCTGTGTACCTGGTGCCATTAGTGGCACAGATTGGGGTGTATGTGTATCTTGTGTAGTGGAGTGGGTTGATTATTATCAAGTGGATGTGTGTGTGTGTATTTTGTGTAGAATATGAGGTGGGTGTGTTTTTTTCCCCCCTTCATTCCCACTGAAGAAAAGAATTAAATGTCTTTTTTCCCCCCACTTAACCCAAGCATGATAGAATGTTTTGATGGGGAAAAAATACATTAATAAGTTATTAAAAACGAAGGTTTCTTTCCTATTTCTAATGTTATATCTGTAGTGTAAGAGGGAGTTTTAAAATGTCTAAGGATTATTTGAAATTAGATTTATCCAAAAGATGAAAAAAAAAAAAAAATTTTTGACATTTTCTTGCGAAATTGGAGGGAAAAAATCATTTTTAGACAACTCCTTAGAAAATGGGGGACCGTGATAGGTTCATTATAAATCAAGTGGGTTTATCCTATTTTTTTTTGTATATATATATATATATATATATATATATATATATATATATATATATATATATATATATATATATATATATATGTATGAAGAAGTTGATAGTGTGTCCGTTCTAAGAAAACTTGAATTTATTTATTTTCTTGGATGTTACGTATAATATTATTTTGTGTCATTGATATATATATATATATATATATATATATATATATATATATATATATATATATATATATATATATATAATTTCTACAACACCAGACGCGAGGTGAATGTGAGCTGTGGAGGAGTTTGAGAGGGGGGGTGGAAAAGACCTGCTTCTTATACAGCTAACGAGGTGACTGGTCATTTAATTGGTTAATTAGGCTCTATAAAGACTTAACGACTGCCAGGGTCAGAATGGCTCGTCTACGTCATGCTGTAATTAGCGTCAATCTTCAGGTGTTTCAAGATAGTTCCAAGCCAGCAATTACATTTAGTGTAATTACTTCGTATATATATATATATATATATATATATATATATATTGGCCTCATTCAGGTACCCATTTATCGACCTGAGGAGAGGATGAGCACCTGGGTTGGATGTGGGCCGACTGCTGCGCTAAGGATTCGAACCAATGGGGTCCCGATCCCACGTAATGATTCTTTAAAGTACTGGAGCATCAGGATAACGTAGATGTTAAAGGGGGGGAGGGAGGGCTTCGCTGTGGATATAGCCTATAGAAAACGGGGGGAGGGGGTAGCTGATATCTTTTTTATTATTGTCTAAAAAAAAAAGTGATATTTTTTTATTATTGTCTAAAAAAAATGATATTTTTTCATTATTGTCTAAAAAAAATTGATATTTTTTTTTTCATTATTGTCTAAAATAAATGAGAGAGAGAGAGAGAGAGAGAGAGAGAGAGAGAGAGAGAGAGAGAGAGAGAGAGAGAGAGAGAGAGAGAGAGACGCTATTAAATGAGGCCAGATGGTATTCGACGGAGGAGGGAATAAAGAGACATCACACATAGTTAAGTTATCAAGGTTATTTATTTATTTGTTTATTTATGTTTACCAGATAGCGTCAACCATGTTTTGAGTTAAAACTCTCAAAGGAATGGGTCTTGTGAGTCGAGGGGGGGGGATGTGTGTGCTGTTTCTACGTGGATGATTTTGAGAGAGTTGATCAATGCCTCAAAAGCACGTAAACAAAAACAAAACAAAAAGATTGTTTGTTTGTTTGTTTGTTGATTTGTTTGTTGGTTATACATTAGTGGTTGTTTTTTTTTGGTGGTCTTTGCCTCGGGGGCCATGCCGCCGCCGGTATGGTCTGGGGGGATGGTCTTTGGCATATGTGGGCCAGAGAGGGTACGAGCCAGTGGCCATATTCGACTCATATATACCGATGTTTAGACGCCATCTGGTGTTAATTTCCAAGGATTCCAGGAACCAAGAGAGACGCCTCTCTTCCCTCCCTCCTCCTCCTCCTCTTCCTCCTCCTCCTCCTGCTCCTCCTGTTCCTCCTCCTCCTCCTCCTCCTCCTCCTCCTCTTCCCTCCTCCCCCTCCTCCTCCTTGTAGATTCTCGCTAAGAGATGATGGAGGATGGATTGTGGGGACACACACACACACACACACACACACACACACACACACACACACACACACACACACACAGACACACACACACACACACACACACACAGACACACACAGACACACACACACACACACACACACACACACACACACACACTAGTCCTGTGCCAGAAAAGGCACACTGGAGAACAGGCTGTAAAAACTTTGGCAGTTCTGTAAACGTCTTATTTTTGCTAGTGGTACGACAGTGGCACCACTTTAAAACCCCTAATTATGTACAGATCCACTGACTCTTCCCTCCTCCTCTTGGTAGAAATATATATATATATATATATATATATATATATATATATATATATATATATATATATATATATATATATATATATATATGTGTGTGTGTGTGTGTGTGTGTGTGTGTGTGTGTGGCGAGGTGGCGATGGGAATGACTAAAGGCAGACAGTATGAATTATGTACATGTGTATATATGTATATGTCTGTTGTGTGTATATATATGTATACATTGAGATGTATAGGTATGTATATGTGCGTGTGTGGACGTGTATGTATATACATGTGTATGTGGGTTGGTTGGGCCATTTCTTTCGTCTGTTTCCTTGCGCTACCTCGCTAACGCGGGAGACAGCGACAAAGTAAAATAAAAAAAAGTAAAGATATATATATATATATAGTTGTTTGGGCCCGTCAACAGACGCTCCCCGCTGCGTATTTACGACTGATGACCTATGATGACGACATGTCATGGGGGAGGAACCCAGGTGTTGTCTTCCTTTTCCCTCCCCCACAACCCATACTCCGTGGGCAAGTATGCGAGCGCCTCCATAGGTCGCATACCACACTAAGGTAAATGAGGAAGAGGTCACTCCCGAATAGAGAGAGAGAGAGAGAGAGAGAGAGAGAGAGAGAGAGAGAGAGAGAGAGAGAGAGACGCTCTTCCTCTTTCTCCTCCTTGTTTCCGCCTGACGGAGCGCGTCTGCAGCAAGCGTCGGCGTCGGCGTCGCCCGTCGCCAACCGTCGCCGACCGTGGGCGTCTGTTGCTGCTGCTGCTGGCGAGCGAGGCTACCAGCGCCCGCTCCGCTGGCCATGTTGCTCAACAGAGCAGGGAATGGACAGGCGCCCTCTCTACCACCTCCCCTCTCATATTTCTCACTACTCTTCCATTATATATATATATATATATATATATATATATATATATATATATATATATATATATATATATATATATATATATATATATGGCGTCCTAGCTTCGTCTCTTCGATGTATATCAACTGACTGTTATATTTCTCTCTTGTGTTTCCCCTGATGATGATGTGATTATTACACGAAAGTGCACTTGGGAACTTTTCGTGTTTCATTTTCCCCCGTGGACTCGTAGGAATATATATATATATATATATATATATATATATATATATATATATATATATATATATATATATATATATATTTTTTTTTTTTTTTATTATACTTTGTCGCTGTCTCCCGCGTTTGCGAGGTAGCGCAAGGAAACAGACGAAAGAAATGGCCCAACCCCCCCCCCCCCCATACACATGTATATACATACGTCCACACACGCAAATATACATACCTACACAGCTTTCCATGGTTTACCCCAGACGCTTCACATGCCTTGATTCAATCCACTGACAGCACGTCAACCCCGGTATACCACATCGCTCCAATTCACTCTATTCCTTGCCCTCCTTTCACCCTCCTGCATGTTCAGGCCCCGATCACACAAAATCTTTTTCACTCCATCTTTCCACCTCCAATTTGGTCTCCCTCTTCTCCTCGTTCCCTCCACCTCCGACACATATATCCTCTTGGTCAATCTTTCCTCACTCATTCTCTCCATGTGCCCAAACCACTTCAAAACACCCTCTTCTGCTCTCTCAACCACGCTCTTTTTATTTCCACACATCTCTCTTACCCTTACGTTACTCACTCGATCAAACCACCTCACACCACACATTGTCCTCAAACATCTCATTTCCAGCACATCCATCCTCCTGCGCACAACTCTATCCATAGCCCACGCCTCGCAACCATACAACATTGTTGGAACCACTATTCCTTCAAACATACCCATTTTTGCTTTCCGAGATAATGTTCTCGACTTCCACACATTCTTCAAGGCCCCCAGAATTTTCGCCCCCTCCCCCACCCTATGATCCACTTCCGCTTCCATGTTTCCATCCGCTGCCAGATCCACTCCCAGATATCTAAAACACTTCACTTCCTCCAGTTTTTCTCCATTCAAACTCACCTCCCAATTGACTTGACCCTCAACCCTACTGTACCTAATAACCTTGCTCTTATTCACATTTACTGTTAACTTTCTTCTTCCACACACTTTACCAAACTCAGTCACCAGCTTCTGCAGTTTCTCACATGAATCAGCCACCAGCGCTGTATCATCAGCGAACAACAACTGACTCACTTCCCAAGCTCTCTCATCCCCAACAGACTTCATACTTGCCCCTCTTTCCAAAACTCTTGCATTTACCTCCCTAACAACCCCATCCATAAACAAATTAAACAACCATGGAGACATCACACACCCCTGCCGCAAACCTACATTCACTGAGAACCAATCACTTTCCTCTCTTCCTACACGTACACATGCCTTACATCCTCGATAAAAACTTTTCACTGCTTCTAACAACTTTCCTCCTACACCATATATTCTTAATACCTTCCACAGAGTCACCCCTAGTGACTCAGGTTAACCCTAGTGACTCAGCCTAGTGACTCAGGTTAACCTAGTGACTCAGTGTTACCCTAGTGACTCAGTTTTAGCCATCATAATTACACTCACAAACTAAACATCTCTTAAGAATGCCAAAATATATCATTCAACGTAAATTATATAAACTCTTTTATGGAAGGCAAAATATATCATTCTATATAAATTATATATACTTTTTTTGGCAGCCAAAATATATAATTCAAAGTGAATTATATACACTTTCTTTTGGCAGCCATGATATATGATTCTACATGAATTATATATACTTTCTTTTGAAAGCCAAAGTATATAATCGCTACATAAATTATATATACTTTCTTTTGAAAGCCAAAGTATATGATTCAACGTAAATTATATATATATATATACTTTCTTATGACTCAAGGTATATAGTTCTACATGAATTATATATACTTTCTCAATATTTCATGACGATAATTAGATTAGAATCATGATATTGTGGTTTTTCGTATCAAAAACCGCCAAATATAATCATTACAATCTAGTGCTTTAACACAAATTATCAAATTATATACCACAATTATCAAATTATATACTTATAAAGTGAGTAAGTTCGGAGATGGATTCCATTCATTACTTAGATATGTGTATAAGTATTTTGCCGATAATGATTTTCGCCTCTGATACTTAGAAATTATCGTAATTGCCCCCAGAGAATTGAGGGGCATCTTAAAGTTGCCCCCAGATACTTGAGGAGTATCTTAAAGTTGCCCCCAGATACTTGGGAAGTATCTTAAAGTTGACCCCAGATACCCCAAATACTTGAGAAGTATCTTAAAGTTCCCCCAGAGACCCCAAATACTTGAGAAGTATCTTAAAGTTGCCCCAGAGACCCCAAATACTTGAGAAGTATCTTAAAGTTGCCCCCAGATACTTAAGGGATATCTTAAAGTTGCCCCCAGATACTTGAGGGGCATCTTAAAGTTGCCCCCAGATACTTGAGGAGTATCTTAAAGTTACCCCCAGATACTTGGGAAGTATCTTAAAGTTGCCCCCAGATACTTGAGGAGTATCTTAATGTTGCCCCCAGATACTTGAGAAGTATCTTAAAGTTGACCCCAGATACTTGAGAAGTATCTTAAAGTTGACCCCAGATACTTGAGTATCTTAAAGTTGCCCCCAGATACTTGAGAAGGATCTTAAAGTTGACCCCAGATACTTGGGAAGTATCTTAAAGTTGACCCCAAATACTTGGGAAATATCTTAATGTTGCCCCCAGATACTTGAGAAGTATCTTAAAGTTTCCCCCAGATACTTGGGAAGTATCTTAAAGTTGCCCCCAGATACTTAAGGGGCATCGTAAAGTTGCCCCCAGATAACTGAGGGGCATCTTAAAGTTGCCCCCAGATACTTGAGGGGCATCTTAAAGTTGCCCCCAGATACCTCAAATACTTAAGAAGTATCTTCAAATTGCCCCCAGATACTTGAGAAGTACCTTAAGTCCGCCCCCAGATAACTGGGGGTATGCTAACTGTGCTTACTGTAACTATTTCATATTTTTACATCATGTTTCATAATTCAGTCACCTTTTCTGCACTCCTTTTCCCATTTTTTTCGCCACTGCTCAAGAGATGGAAAGGCGTGCACAACAAACTCGCCGTTTTCTAAGCCAAAGAAATCGAGATTTAAGAAAATCCAATTGTCCAACATTACTACAATATCATGATTCTAATTTAATTATCTTAAAAAAATAACTATTTAAAAGGAAAGTAAACATCACAGTCATTAATAGAAAACTGCAATTATGTTTACTTAAGGTACACCCCGTTTTCTGAGTGTGTAAACAGTAGTGTGGGGGGATCTTTGAGAACAGGTGGAGGAGGGGGGTGTGAGGACTGAATGGGAACATTCGCACGTGTTCTTACGATGATTGGATGAACTAGTGAGTAGCATATCAGGGATGAGACTCGTCCCTGTTTGTGTGTTCAGGGGAAAGAGTTTGACACTGGTGTTGTCCCATCTTCTTAACTTTGTATATATGTACCACGTCTTGACTCATATATATATATATATATATATATATATATATATATATATATATATATATATATATATATATATAGGAAAGGATCGCAATTTTGCGCGTGATCAAGATATTCCTATGAGTCCACGGGGGAAAATGAAACACGAAAAGTTCCCAAGTGCACTTTCGTGTAATAATCACATCATCAGGGGAGACACAAGAGAGAAAAATATAACAGTCAGTTGTGTGTGTGTGTGTGTGTGTGTGTGTGTGTGTGTGTGTGTGTGTGTGTGTGTGTGTTTCAAACGCTCTCGTGGGATCATTATATAAACTGATCCAGGAACTGCCTGCTGGGGAGGCGACCGTAGCTTGGGAGGCAGCGAGAGACACACCCACACACACACACCGGGAGGCAACAGGTTCATCTTCATGGCACATCATCTCGGGGGCTCAGACTTCGTCCACCCCCTTCGCTACCACCGTCATGGCCGAAACACCACCAGCGCACGAAGGACGCCTCCGTCAGCATGGGAACATACAAAAGGGGGGGAAACACCACTCGGGTCTTCCTCCCTCTGGAGTGCAGACCCACACATCCCAGTAACGTAAATCACCAAGACTCCACGAGATAATTTTAGCGATGGCCAACAAGGAAAATGTGGCTTCTTGTGATTGGAAGCGCCCCTGGGCCTCTATACGGCCAGATAACCACCCTTCAAGACCTAGGCACAGCTGGTTCGAATCCCTTTCCTCCCTCTCTCCCTCCAACCCCTTTTGGAACTCCGAGTCAAAATCAATTTTTCCCCCCTATCCACTAAGCGCCTCCTATCAGTACGTTTGGATCAAGAAATGGGGAAAAAAAAAGAGGATTTAATTCCATAAGGACAAGAAACAAGCGTTTAGATACCACCCTACATGACAAGAAGAGGATCGGAAACCATCAGGTTAGGTTAGGGGGTTTAGAACCAACAGATCACCCTCCCCTTCTACACCCCCAACAGCCAAACCCATTCCACACACACACACACACATGTCCTTCCCCTTTATTCGTCAAATCAGTCATCATACCTCAGCCTCGGACAATTATAACCTCGTCCATAGACGGTGTCTATGGCCCCCGTGGTTCTCAAGAGGCGTCTGTAGAAGAGTAGGTGATTTGATGGAAAATGAGGGAGTAATGATCCAGTTTTAAGAGGATGACTGAACTGGTGTTGCGGGTTCGCCACACAAACGGAACGACCACAGCTTATGGACTTGAAAGTTTGGAATAATGTCGTTGCTATGATCAACTTAGCAATATATAGATATGTATATTCTTTTTTTTTTTCTTTATTATTCTTTGTTGCTGTCTCCCTCGTTAGCGAGGTAGCGCAAGGAAACAGACGAAAGAATGGCCCAACTTACCCACATACACATGTGTATACATACTCGTCCACACACGCACATATGCATACCTAAAATTTCAACGTATGCATACTTATACATACACATACATATACATATATACACATGTACGTATTAATACATGGTGCCTTCACCCATTTCCGCCGCCACCCCGCCTTACATGAAATGACACCCCTTCCCCCCGCATGCGCGCGAGGTAGCGCTAGGAAAGGACAACAAAGGCCACATTCGTCCAGACTCAGTTTCTAGCTGTCATGTGTAATGCACCGAAACCACAGCTCCCTTTCCACATCCAGGCCCCACAGAACTTTCCATGGTTTACCCTAGACGCTTCACATGCCCTGGTTCAATCCATTGACAGCACGTCGACCCCGGTATAGCACATCGTTCCAATTCACTCTATTCCTTGCCCTCCTTTCACCCTCCTGCATGTTCAGGCCCCGATCACACAAAATCTTTTTCACTCCATCTTTCCACCTCCAATTTGGTCTCCTCTTCTCCTCGTTCCCTCCACCTCCGACACATATATCCTCTTGGTCAATCTTTCCTCACTCATTCTCTCCATGTGCCCAAACCACTTCAAAACACCCTCTTCTGCTCTCTCAACCACGCTCTTTTTATTTCCACACATCTCTCTTACCCTTACGTTACTTACTCGATCAAACCACCTCACACCACACATTGTCCTCAAACATCTCATTTCCAGCACATCCATCCTCCTGCGCACAACTCTATCCATAGCCCACGCCTCGCAACCATACAACATTGTTGGAACCACTATTCCTTCAAACATACCCATTTTTGCTTTCCGAGAAAATGAACGTTCTCGCAGTGAGGAGTATGAACCTAACCTGACAGCTGCACATGTACAGAACACTAACAGGTGTTCACACCTGCTCACCCCGTACACCTGTGCCTGTACGTGGTTATTGATCATGTACATATACATAACTCCAGCTGGGAGACGTTTGAAGATGTCTATTATGTTTTAGGGATGTTTTCAACGTTTTCTGGATACTTAACGTTTACAACGTTTTTTGGATACTTAACGTTTTCTAGATAAACGTTTTCAACGTTTTCTGCATACTTAACGTTTTCAACGTTTTCTGGATACTTAACGTTTCCTAGATCAACGTTTTTCTGGATACTTAACGTTTCCTAGATCAACGTTTTTCTGGATACTTAACGTTTTCTAGATCAACGTTTTCAACGTTTTCTGGATCCTTCAACGTTTTCAACATTTTTTTCGTTTCTTTCCCTTTCCTTCACGCCGTCTGACCTGGCTCATGTGTGTGTGTGTGTGTGTGTGTGTGTGTGTGTGTGTGTGTGTGTGTATGGGTGTGTGTGTGTGTGTGTGTGTGTATGGGTGTGTGTATGTGTGTGTGTGTGTGTGTGTGTGTGTGTGTGTGTGTGTGTGTGTGTGTGTGTGTGTGTACAAGGTTAAGAGACGGGGCGACACTAGTGTAAAACCCTCTCTCTCCCCACACACACATACACACACCCATACACACACACACACACACACACACACACACACACACACACACACACCCACACACACACACACACACACACACACACACACACACACACACACACACACACACACACACACATACACACACACACACACACACACACACACATACCCACACCCATACACACACACACACACACACATACACACACCCATACACACACACACACACACACACACACACACACACACACACACACACACACACACACACACACACACACACACACACACATACACACACACACACACACACACACACACACACACATACCCACACCCATACACACACACACACACACACACACACACACACACACACACACACACACACATACCCCGCTCATGTATTCTTCCACCACCAACTCCCTCGACCACATCTTCTACAGAAACCCCGGTCATCTTCGTCAGTATAGTCTACCCTACACCTACACCTACACACCCACACCTACACACCCACACCTACACCCACACACCCCCACACCTACACCCACACACCCACACACCCCCACACACCCACACCTACACACCCACACCTACACCCACACACCCACACCCACACACCCACACCTACACACCCACACACCCACACCCACACACCCACACCTACACACACTCACACCTACACCCACACACCCACACCTACACACCCACACACCCACACAGTGTCGCAAGCGATCCCACATCCCGTTTCTGTTTACCCTCGCCGTACGTGGTGTTCTCTGCCGTGTTTTCCATGTTGCAATAACGTTGTTCATGTAGGAGGAAGAGGTGGAGGAGGTGGAGGTGGAAGTTCTTATTGTAGATATATTAGATATATCTTGATCCACTCTCTCTCTCTCTCTCTCTCTCTCTCTCTCTCTCTCTCTCTCTCTCTCTCTCTCTCTCTCTCTCTCTCTCTCTCTCTCTCTCTCTCTCCCAAAAAAAACGCATCTCGCCCTGTGGGTTTATCTTAGAAACCAGGTTTTTCACCCCATAATCCATGTGATTATACATACAAAAACCCCACACACCACACCCCACACCCCACACTCCACATCACCCCACACTCCTCCACACCCACAACCACACCCACCACCCCCAAACCCCATACCCCACACCCACACACCACCCCACACCACCCCACACCACCCCACACTCCTCCACACCCACAACCACACCCACCACCCCCAAACCCCATACCCCACACCCCACCACACTCCTTCACACCCACAACCACACCCACCACAACCCCTTGGCTAAGTATAGTGGTACGTTGCCCTGCTGTGTTAAGTACTAATGCTGTGTTAAGTGTCAATGCTGTGTTAGGCACCATACTGTGTTAGTATTATTTTGTGTTAAGCACCATGCTGTGATGAGTTCAATGCTCTGTTAAGTACCATTCTGTGTTAAAAACAATGCTGTGGTAAGTAGCACGCTGTGTTAAGTTCCCTGCTGTATTAAGAACCATGCTGTGTTAAGTACCATGCTGTGTTAGGTACCAATGCTGTGTTAGGTACCATGCTGTGTTAAGTACCAATGCTGTGTTAGGTACCATGCTGTGTTAAGTACCAATGCTGTGTTAGGTTCCATGCTGTGTTAAGTACCAATGCTGTGTTAAGAACCATGCTGTGTTAAGTACCAATGCTGTGTTTGGTACCATGCTGTGTTAAGTACCAATGCTGTGTTAGGTACCATGCTGTGTTGAGTATCATGCTGTGTTAAGTTCTCTGTTGTATTAAGAACCATGCTGTGTTAAGTACCATGCTGTGTTAGGTACCAATGCTGTGTTAGGTACCATGCTGTGTTAAGAACCATGCTGTGTTGAGTACCATGATGTGTTAAGTACCAATGCTGTGTTAGGTACCATGCTGTCTTAAGTACCAATGCTGTGTTAGGTACCATGCTGTGTTAAGTACCAATGCTGTGTTAAGTACCAATGCTGTGTTAAGTACCAATGCTGTGTTTGTTAAGTACCAATGCTGTGTTAGGTACCAATGCTGTGTTAAGTACCATGCTGTGTTAGGTACCAATGCTGTGTTAGGTACCATGCTGTCTTAAGTATCAATGCTGTGTTAGGTACCATGCTGTGTTAAGTACCAATGCTGTGTTAGGTACCATGCTGTGTTAAGAACCATGCTGTGTTAAGTACCAATGCTGTGTTAGGTACCATGCTGTGTTAAGTACCAATGCTGTGTTAGGTACCATGCTGTGTTAAGTATCATGCTGTTGTATTAAGAACCATGCTGTGTTAAGTACCATGCTGTGTTACGTACCAATGCTGTGTTAGGTACCATGCTGTGTTAAGTACCAATGCTGTGTTAGGTACAAGCTTGTGTAGGTACATGCTGTTTTTAGTAATGATGTGTAGGTTCCATGCTGGTTAAGTACCAATGCTGTGTTAAGTACCAATGCTGTGTTTAGGTACCATGCTGTGTTAAGTACCAATGCTGTGTTAGGTACCATGCTGTCGTAAGTACCAAATGCTGTGTTAGGTACCATGCTGTGTTTAAGCTACCAATGCTGTGTTAAGTACCAATGCTGTGTTAAGTACCAATGCTGTGTTTGTTAAGTACCAATGCTGTGTTAGGTACCAATGCTGTGTTAAGTACCATGCTGTGTTAGGTACCAATGCTGTGTTAGGTACCATGCTGTGTTAAGTACCATGCTATGTTAAGTACCAATGCTGTGTTAGGTACCATGCTGTGTTAAGTACCAATGCTGTGTTAAGTACCAATGCTGTGTTAGGTACAATGCTGTGTTAAGTACCAATGCCATGTTAAGTACCAATGCTGTGTTAAGTACCAATGCTGTGTTAAGTACCAATGCTGTGTTAAGTACCAATGCTGTGTTAAGTACCATGCTGTGTTAAGTTCTCTGTTGTATTAAGAACCATGCTGTGTTAAGTACCATGCTGTGTTAGGTACCAATGCTGTGTTAGGTACCATGCTGTATTAAGTACCAATGATGTGTTAGGTACCATGCTGTGTTAAATACCAATGCTGTGTTAAGTACCAATGCTGTGTTAAGTACCAATGCTGTGTTAGGTACCAATGCTGTGTTAAGTACCAATGCTGTGTTAAGTACCAATGCTGTGTTAAGTACCAATGCTGTGTTAAGTACCAATGCTGTGTTTGTTAAGTACCAATGCTGTGTTTGTTAAGTACCAATGCTGTGTTAGGTACCAATGCTGTGTTAGGTACCATGCTGTGTTAAGTACCAATGCTATGTTAAGTACCAATGCTATCTTAAGGGGCGTATACCTCATTTCAGGTACCGTGTGTGGACGCGTGGGATAACAAACCCATGTTCGCGCTACGCATGATGTTGACAGCATGTGTGGGGGGGGGGCGCCTAAACTCCCTCTCACTGGGTATGTATCCGTCGCTCTGACGCGGGAGTCGCTGGCGTACAGGAGGTGTGTACAGGGGGCGTCAGGGGGTGCAGAAGATACATGGAGAGACACATAGAGTTATCCAGCACTGAGGGGTGACCATGGATACCCGATTCCGTTGGGAAATGTTTTTGTGGTGATGTAAACGGGGATATGAATGGGGACCTATAGAGTGAAACGTCAGGAAAGGGGAAGGCGTGTCGTCGAATGATCTGTGACCCAGCTCCTGAAGAAGGAGGACGCAAGGTACTTGAAGACCTTGGCCGTTCCTGAAGAAGGAGGACGCAAGATACTTGAAGACCTTGGCTGTTCCTGAAGAAGGAGGACGCAAGGTACTTGAAGACCTTGGTTGTTCCTGAAGAAGAAGACAAGATACCTGAAGACCTTGGCTGTTCCTGAAGAAGAAGACAAGATACTTCAAGACCTTGGCTGTTCCTGAAGAAGGAGGACGCAAGATACTTGAAGACCTTGGTTGTTCCTGAAGAAGAAGAAGACAAGATACTTGAAGACCTTGGCTGTTCCTGAAGAAGGAGGACGCAAGATACTTGAAGACCTTGGCTGTTCCTGAAGAAGAAGAAGACAAGATACTTGAAGACCTTGGCTGTTCCTGAAGAAGAAGACAAGATACTTGAAGACCTTGGCTGTTCCTGAAGAAGGAGGACTCAAGATACTTGAAGACCTTGGCTGTTCCTGAAGAAGAAGAATAAGAAGAAGAAGACAAGATACATGAAGACCTTGGCTATTCCTGAAGAAGAAGAGGGACAAGATACTTGAAGACCTTGGAAGAAGACCTCAGAGGTGAACACCAGATGGACACCCAATTTATGTGCCCATCTTACGCTTGGAATGTAACATCAAACACATCAAAGTTGGCTTAACCTGTCCCTTGGCGTCTGTGCGCACTTGTGCTTACATCCACACACACACACACACACACACACACACACACACACACACACACACACACACACACACACACACACACGAGGACAAGGTCATGAGTGAGTCGAAGGTTTACCTGAGTTTACACTGGAAACCCAGACGGAATTTTAAGAGATCATTTCATAAGTGGTAGATGTGGCAGGTACTGAAGATAGATACACGGTGAAAGGAAGGCTTCAGTGTGGATATTACCCAGGGGGAAAGGAAGGCTTCAGTGTGGATATTATCCAGGGGGAATAGAAGGCTTCAGTGTGGACATTACCCAGGGGAAAGGAAGGCTTCAGTGTGGACATTACCCAGGGGAAAGGAAGGCTTCAGTGTGGATATTACCCAGGGGGAAAGGAAGGCTTCAGTGTGGATATGATCCATGGGAAAAGGAAGGCTTCAGTGTGGATATTACCCAGGGGGAAAGGAAGGCTTCAGTGTGGATATGATCCATGGGAAAGGAAGGCTTCAGTGTGGATATTGCCCAGTGGGAAGGGGAGGGGGAGGGGGGAGAAATGGGCGATGGAACACTATGTATATAAGATACACGAGGGTTAGCACTGTCTTCGTCCTTGTCTTCTGCCCAAAATGTTAGAACCGCATTTATGATTGTGGGGTAAGGAAATGTTTTGGTAAACTATCCACACAAACATTGACCCCGAAAAAGTACTGGATTGTAACCTTTCAGATAAGGGCACCATGTCTACAGAAGCACCATTGTCTAATAGAAAAGGTCCAGAGAACAGCAGCTAAACGCATAGATGAAGAACTCTTTTTTAAGTTATAAATGGAAGGGTACAGCTCTCTGTCCACAATGGAGGAGGAAGGGAGAGAGAGAGAGAGAGAGGGGGGGGTGAGTGAGATGAACCACAGGTGAGAGATAGATACATGGAGAGAGAGAGAGAGAGAGAGAGAGAGAGAGAGAGAGAGAGAGAGAGAGAGAGAGAGAGAGAGAGAGACTTTGCCACACAATTGTACAGCATCCGTTTTATCTGTTCTTGTATAATGTTCTCATGACACAGATGAAGAGGGACGTCTGGCCACCAATTCCTCTTGCCTAGCCTAGTGTGGTTAGGTCGTAACTTTGACAGCTTCAGGACACGCAAGTGTTTGAGCTGAGACTCAAAAGCTACATTGGAATACTCAGAAACTACGTTGGAATACTTAAAAACTACATTGGAATCCTCAAAAGTTACATTGGGGTACTCAAAAGCTACATTGGAGTGCTCAAAAACTATTTTGGAATACTCAGAAGCTACATTGGAATACTCAAAAACTACATTGGAATACTCAAAAACTACATTGGAATACTCAAAAACTACATTGGAGTACTCAAAAGCTACATTGGAATACTCAAAAGCTACATTGGAATACTCAAAAACTACATTGGAATACTCAAAAGCTACATTAGAGTACTCAAAAACTACATTAGAATACTCGAATACTCAAAACCTACATTGGAATACTCAAAAACTACATTTAGACATTCATTGTATTTTTAATGTTTAATGAAATGATGTACAATGACGTTTGCGTAGATTCAAAATAGAATAAATTGCATGTAACATTGTTGAACATCTATTGAGCATGTAGTGTTGTTTTCTAAGCTGTGTTAGTAACAAACACTTTTTTAATGATATCAAAACACTTTTTTTTTTGTGTGTGTTTTTTTGCTTCATAAACTGACAACTTCAAATGTTTCCCTTCAATCGTGTAGAATTAGCTGGTTTTCACCTAAACCTAATATTGATGTGTGTGTGTGTGTGTGTGTGTGTGTGTGTATTGTACACGAAAGTGCACTTGGGAACTTTTCGTGTTTCATTTTCCCCGTAGACTCATAGGAATATCTTGATCACGCGCAAAATTGTGATCCTTTCCAATATATATATATATATATATATATATATATATATATATATATATATATATATATATATATATATATATATATATATATATATTCGCTGGGGATAGGGGAGAAAGAATACTTCCCACGTATTCCCTGCGTGTCGTAGAAGGCGACTAAAAGGGGAGGGGGCTGGAAATCCTCCCCTCTCATATTTTTATTTTCCATAAGAAGGAACAGAGAAGGGGGCCAGGTGAGGATATTCCCTCAAAGGCCCAGTCCTCTGTTCTTAACGCTACCTCGCTAACGCGGGAAATGGCGAATAGTATAAAAGAAAAGAATCTATATATATAAAGGCAGCTCAGCCTCCCGTCATTTCAGTTGGTCTCCTTTATATAATTCATCTTGTGTAGTTACTGGTATCTTATCTCAACGCTCGTAAGAGGTGGCGAGCCCCAGGTGGCTGTGGTGTGTGGTGGTGGTGGTGGTGGTGGTGTGTGGTGTGTGGTGGTGGTGGTGTGTGGTGGTGGTGGTGTGTGGTGGTGGTGGTGTGTGGTGTGAGTCTCTGGTGTATGGTGTGTAGCTCTGGTGTGTGGTGTGTGGCTCTGGTGTGTGGTGTGTGGTGTCTGGTGGTGTGTGGTGTGTGGCTCTGGTGTGTGGTGTGGGGTGGTGGTGGTGTGTGGTGGTGTGGGGTGGTGGTGGTGTGTGGTGTGTGGCTCTGGTGTGTGGTGTGGGGTGGTGGTGGTGTGTGGTGGTGTGGGGTGGTGGTGGTGTGTGGTGTGTGGCTCTGGTGTGTGGTGGTGTGTGGTGGTGGTGGTGTGTGGTTGCCATCCACTCCCACTAGCTATTAAATGGTGCACGTCATGCTCCACCCTCACCTCATGTGGAGGATATTGTTATCATCATTATTATCCTTATTATTATTATTATTGTTATTATAATAATAATAATTATAATGATAATAATAATTATGATAATAATAATAATAATAATAATAATAATAATAATAATAATAATAATAATAATTTTTTTTTTAAATTTTCCAAAAGAAGGAACAGAGAAGGGGGCCATATGAGGATATTCCCTCAAAGGCCCAGTCCTCTGTTCTTAACGCTACCTCGCTAATGCGGGAAATGGCGAATAGTATGAAAAAAAAATAAATAATAATAATAATAATAATAATAACAATATTATTATCATTATTATTATTATTATTATTATTATTATTAGTATTATTATTATTATGGGTATGGGTATGTTTGAAGGAATAGTGGTTCCATCAATGTTGTATGGTTGCGAGGCGTGGGCTATGGATAGAGTTGTGCGCAGGAGGATGGATGTGCTGGAAATGAGATGTTTGAGGACAATGTGTGGTGTGAGGTGGTTTGATCGAGTAAGTAACGTAAGGGTAAGAGAGATGTGTGGAAATAAAAAGAGCGTGGTTGAGAGAGCAGAAGAGGGTATTTTGAAATGGTTTGGTCACATGGAGAGAATGAGTGAGGAAAGATTGACCAAGAGGATATATGTGTCGGAGGTGGAGGGAACAAGGAGAAGAGGGAGACCAAATTGGAGGTGGAAAGATGGAGTGAAGAAGATTTTGTGTGATCGGGGCCTGAACATGCATGAGGGTGAAAGGAGGGCAAGGAATAGAGTGAATTGGAGCGATGTGGTATACCGGGGTTGACGTGCTGTCGGTGGATTGAATCAGGGCATGTGAAGCGTCTGGGGTAAACCATGGAAAGCTGTGTAGGTATGTATATTTTTTGCGTGTTTGGACGTATGTATATACATGTGTATGGGGGTGGGTTGGGCCATTTCTTTCGTCTGTTTCCTTGCGCTACCTCGCAAACGCAGGAGACAGCGACTAAGCAAAAAAAAAAAAAAAATATTATAATTATTATGATTAATAATAATTATGATAATAATAATAATAATAATAATAATAATAATAATAATAATAATAATGATGATAATAATAATGATAATAATGATGATAATAATAATAATATTGTTATATTATCATTATTATTATTATTATTATTATTATTATTATTATTATTATTATTATTATTATTATTATTATATTAATATCATTATGTTTGCTGTTATTATCATTATTATTGTCATTATTATTATTATTATTATTGTTGTTATTATTATTATTATTATTATTATTATTATTATTATTATTATTATTGTATAACCTCCCCCCCTCCTCCCTCCCTCCTCCAGGGGTTTCTGAAGCGTCCAAGGCTGCGCTGCAATCAGTAGCAGGGTAAGGATGCACCCCGTGTTGTGCGACGGGGTTGTAAGTCGGTCAAACAACCTCGCGGCGTAAACACAAGCAGGCAGAGCCCGGTAACGCCCGGAATGGGTTTTTTTTTAGCGACGTAGCGTTAAGAACAGAGGACTGGGCCTTTGAGGGAATATCCTCACTTGGCGCCCTTCTCTGTTCCTTCTTTTGGAAAATTAAAACACGGGAGGGGAGGATTTCCAGCCCCCCTCTCCCTCCCCTTTTAGTTGCCTTTTACGACACGCAGGGAATACGTGGCAAGTATTCTTTCTCCCTTATCCCCAGGGATAATATGTATATTGCAGTGTGTGTGTGTGTGTGTGTGTGTACAGCTACATGTCTGCACGCCAGGAGTTCATACCCCTCACCACCCCATCCATGGACAGATTAAACAGCCATGGCGACATCACACACACACCCACGACCGCACACACCAGCCTTCACTTAGACCCACTCACCCTCCTCCCTTCCTACTCGCATACGCACTTTACATTCTAAATAAAGATTCCTCCCAACACTGATTACATCTCTTTCCACACAATACATTTATAGTAAACACCCCTCAAGGCATTTTCTTCAACTCATAACACTGTCTCCAGGGTCTATATATGGCACATACAAGTCTCTCTCTCTCTCTCTCTCTCTCTCTCTCTCTCTCTCTCTCTCTCTCTCTCTCTCTCTCTCTCTCTCTCTCTCTCTCTCTCTCACGTCAATAATACTCTGTATAGTTTTCTTTATATAAATCTACGTATGTATGATATTTCGGAAGCCTGTGACTGATTTAGTATTATCTTTATAGATAAATGAATTAAGGAAGCAGACATAGAGAGGGAAGGCAAAATATTGAAGGTAGGAGATAAGGGAGAAAGAATACTTGCCACGTATTCCCTGCGTGTCGTAGAAGGCGACTAAAAGGGGAGGGAGCTGAGGTGGGGCTGGAAATCCTCCCCTCTCGTTTTTTTTTTTTTTTCTAATTCTCGAAAAGAAGGAACAGAGAAGGGGGCCAGGTGAGGATATTCCCTCAAAGGCCCAGTCCCCTGTTCTTAACGCTACCTCGCTAACGCGGGAAATGGCGAATGGTATGAATATATATATATATATATATATATATATATATATATATATATATATATATATATATATATATATATATATATATATGTGAAAAAAGGAGATATTTGCGTGTGTGGACGTGTGTATGTACATGTGTATGGGGAGGGTTGGGCCATTTCTTTCGTCTGTTTCCTTGCGCTACCTCGCAAACGCGGGACACAGCGACAAAGTATGAGTATGAATATATATATATATATATATATATATATATATATATATATATATATATATATATATATATATATATATATATATATATGCCTAGAGTGGGTTTCTTCACGTGTTTAGCAATGTGGTTTGCTCCTGTGTGGATAAGGTAGCGTAGATTGTGATAAAGTCGCCTTGGCTTTAATATATATATATATATATATATATATATATATATATATATATATATATATATATATATATATATATATATATATTCTCATTCATGGCTGGATCTGTCATATTATGCTTTTCAACAATTTGTGAGTGTTTTTCTTTTATATTTTGGTAATGTATTAAATTAAATTTTTCTCTTTGCAAGTTTCTTTGGTTTGCGAAGAATGCATCATTGGAGTTTATTTTTTGGTGGTTGATTAAGTTTACAAATTACTTTCATTTGTTTTGATTCCTTTTTGTTTGTTTCTTGCACTGTTTTGCCTTATCACGAATTATTTTGGTGTCAATACATTTATTTAGGCTGATGATAATTACTTCTATTTATACACAGTGTTTTGGATATACTGCTTTCCATTCTTATGTATTCCAGTGAAGCTATTCTTTGCCTTCTTGTACCTTACATATATGTTGTATCATGTACCTCTAGTTCCTGTGAGATGTCGATACTTTAAATACTTCTGTCTGTCTTTCGCTGTCAGGAACGTCCGTCATTTTAAACCCCAGTTTTCTCTTCTGCTTTGGACTTCATCTTTCCGATCTGTGCTCCGTGGTCACTCGTTCATCGCTCCCGTTTTCTACCACTTCTTCAGGGGCTTTGATTCATGCCCGCCTCCTGTGGACACTGGCGTGATGCTGAGGTGTGTATTCAGTCACTTGTCCTTTGGAGGAAGGGCGTAAATCAAGTATATATTATTATTTTTTTTTACATTCCTGGGCACTCAACGTAAAAGCTCAAGTCCATTTTTTGAGTTGGCAGTCTGAAAGTATCCGTTGATTTAGGATCAATACAACCTATTTGGAAACGTATGTAGGAAGTTGTACCTCTGTCTATCTCCACGCCTAACTTCTCCCTCCCCCCATCTTCTCTTCCCACTGGAGAAGAGAGACTGGAAGTGGTTTTAGTTTCAGTGGGGGGGAAGGTGTTGTTAAGTGGGAAGACCAGACAATGATGGTGTGGAGTGGGGGTTGTAGAAGAATCCACAACACTGCCTTACTACCTCTGTCGTATATACAACCCCGCCAGAGTTTGTATATTGTTGTGATTTACGACGCTGGACGACTTGAAATAGATGTTTGTTTACTCATAGAGAGATAGATAGACACAGACACACACACACGCACACGTGTGTTTTCTATGTGGTGCTGGGTGTCGATTTCCCCTGGAAATCGACCAAACAGCTTAAGGGAGGGAGGGGGTGGAAAAAAATGTTATAGAATTCACGTGGAAGACGAGAGTGTTCATAGGGTCATAGTTTTAACATTCAAACCCACCGCGGCCTCGTCTGCGCATGCGCACTCGCCCCATCGCCAAATCCCCCCTTGACTTTTAACCAACCCCATTCCTAACCCTTCTACGCCACTTATGGGCACCACCTCGACCCCAAATTGAACGAGCCGTCGCTCGTTTGCAGATCCACGCTGTCGTTTGCCGTCGTCCCGCCGGTGGAAGAGGCCCGTCGCGAAATTTAAGCGCCGCGAATCGCCGGCTGCCATTCGAGATGTCCCGGATGTTGGCGAAGTCAGTATCTTGTCGCTGGTGGTAGGGGAAGGGTGTGTGGTTTTACTCTCTGGTCATTTCCCATGGAAGGTAAGGTTCCCTCTCGGTAATTGTCCTCCTGGTGGAAAAGCAAGGCGGCAGGCCGTGGGGGGCGTTGCCCGGCGTGAGGGGAGGCCGGTGTGCGAGTGCTAGTGGAGAAATTCGAATTTTTGGGCGACGCCTTCGATCTTTCGGGCGAAGGTTGCCGTGTGTAAAGTGGGGGGAAGGAGCCGCGCTACCGAGGAAACTGTGTGCCGATCCCCGCCGTGGCGGCGTCTCTGGGGTTCAGTGAGTACCCCAGTGAGGCAGGGGAGAGACGGTGTGTGTGAGACGGGGGGAGGGGTTTGAGGTGTGTGTCTGGCCGAGCTGGGAGGGGGTGCGAGGCGAGAGAGGCCAAAGCCGCCCACCCTCCCTCCACCGTGTCTGGCGACGCACTGAGCGTTGAGCTGCTGCTGCTGCTGGTGTGGAGGGGGGGGGTCCTCCCCCCCCCAGTGGTGATGGCGGGAACTGTGTGTGTGTGTGTGTGTGTGTGTGTGTGTGTGTGTGTGTGTGTGTGTACATATACCCACCCCGCCCGGCCCTCACACACACGTACACATACACATGTATACGTACATGTAACCACCACACTTATATTCACCCATCACATAAACATACACACATACACACACACATATGTACGTACATACCGCGAACCACACTTACATTCACCCGTCCACACACGTACACACACATACACACGTACACACATACACACACACACACGTACACACACACACACACACACACACACACACACACACACGTACGTACACACACACACACACACACACACACACACACACACACACACACACACACATGTACGTACATAACGCCATCACACTTACATTCACCCACCACTTGAACATACATACATACACACACTCACACACAGACACAAGACAGACAGAAGGGGGGTGGGGGGTCTCTCTCTCTCTCTCTCTCTCTCTCTCTCTCTCTCTCTCTCTCTCTCTCTCTCTCTCTCTCTCACGTACGTACATGGCTCCCGCCACCACGTCATATACACACATACACACACACACACCTAAACCCCCATATTGTGCCACCGACCGACACGCTGTGTGTACACCGCCATCATGACACACCCACCCAGGTCAACGGCCATGTGTGTAACACCCACTTGGGTAATTCCCACTGGGGTTAGGCCTTCCCCCTAGTGGTATGGTAGATGAAGCTAGGGCATAACAAGTGAAGGTAGGCGGGACACACACACGTTTTCCAGTGGGGAGGAGGTGGGGGGATGGGACACCTACCTATCCCATATGTAAATTAGTATCTATCCCAGGAGTGAGTGGGGTCACCTGACACTCAAACTCACACTTACGTGCGCTGTCTCTCTCTCTCTCTCTCTCTCTCTCTCTCTCTCTCTCTCTCTCTCTCTCTCTCTCTCTCTCTCTCTAGATACATAGATAGATAGATAGATAGATACCTATCCCATATGTAAATTAGTATCTATGCCAGGAGTGAGTGGGGTCACCTGACACTCAAACTCACACTTACGTGCGCTGTCTCTCTCTCTCTCTCTCTCTCTCTCTCTCTCTCTCTCTCTCTCTCTCTCTCTCTAGATACATAGATAGATAGATAGATAGATACCTATCCCATATGTAAATTAGTATCTATCCCAGGAGTTAGTGGGGTCACCTGACACTCAAAGTCACGTGCGATCTCTCTCTCTCTCTCTCTCTCTCTCTCTCTCTCTCTCTCTCTCTCTCTCTCTCTCTCTAGATAGATAGATAGATAGATAGATAGATAGATAGATAGATAGATAACTCCCTCCCTCCCTCCCCCCCAGCTAATACCAGAAGCAGATGGTTCATTAGGCTGTTAGACGGACGACGACCCCCCCTATACCATCACAGAGCAGTTTATTCTTTCTTTTATTTTCCTTGACCTTCATGTCCCGGGACACCTTCATGGCCCGGGACACCTTCATGTCCCGGGACACCTTCATGACCCGGGACACCTTCATGACCAGGGACACCTTCATGACCCGGGACACCTTCATGACCCGGGACACCTTCATGACCAGGGACACCTTCATGACCAGGGACACCATGACCTGGGACACCTTCATGACCCGGGACACCTTCATGACCCGGGACACCTTCATGACCAGGGACACCTTCATGACCAGGGACACCTTCATGACCAGGGACACCTTCATGACCCGGGACACCTTCATGACCAGGGACACCTTCATGACCAGGGACACCTTCATGACCAGGGACACCTTCATGACCCGGGACACCTTCATGACCCGGGACACCTTCATGACCAGGGACACCTTCATGACCAGGGACACCTTCATGACCCGGGACACCTTCATGACCAGGGACACCTTCATGACCAGGGACACCTTCATGACCAGGGACACCTTCATGACCAGGGACACCTTCATGACCAGGGACACCTTCATGACCCGGGACACCTTCATGACCCGGGACACCTTCATGACCAGGGACACCTTCATGACCCGGGACACCTTCATGTCCCGGGACACCTTCATGACCCGGGACACCTTCATGACCAGGGACACCTTCATGACCAGGGACACCTTCATGACCAGGGACACCTTCATGACCCGGGACACCTTCATGTCCCGGGACACCTTCATGACCCGGGACACCTTCATGACCAGGGACACCTTCATGACCAGGGACACCTTCATGACCCGGGACACCTTCATGACCCGGGACACCTTCATGTCCCGGGACACCTTCAGGGACAAGGGTTTGGGGTCAGGGGTAATGGGACATCTAGAGGGATATGGGTTTGGGACTGTGCCACACAAGACAAGGGTCATTCCTACACAATGTTTCTGATCCATATATATATATATATATATATATATATATATATATATATATATATATATATATATAGTAAGTATGAAAGCGTATTGTTATTAGCAGTATGATGTGTGATATGTGTGTGTTTATATATATATATTTTATAACGTATTTGTCCTTGATATATATATATATATATATATATATATATATATATATATATATATATATATATATATATATATATATATTATGTATGTATGCTATGTCATTTCTGGGTTGATTTGGCCACCAAACCCCAGCCAGAGAGATCCAGGTTGGGTTGAAGAAGGCAGCTCACTGCCAGGTTTCACCAGATACACACTGTACAATATGTATATACCATTTTTATTTTATTGATACAAACTTGTAAAGGTAAGTATGATCTTTAACGAAGCTTTGTTCTATGTTTATATATATATATATTGTTTTGATGATGTATGCATGCTGCCTCTGTGTGAGAGCTATGGTAATATAGGAGGAAAGTTATATATATATATATATATATATATATATATATATATATATATATATATATATATATATATATATATATATATATATATATAAAAATCCCTGGGAATAGGGGAGAAAGAATACTTCCCACGTATTATATATATATATATTTTTTTTTTTATATATTATATAAACACGAATGCTTAACAGAACTGTGAAAGAAAATGGTTTGTTTATATAGGTCAGCTGGGACTTGTGTGTCTTCTTGCCCCAGTGGGTGAAGCATCATAGATTTGCCACACTTGTTATGTGGTTCTGTGCCACTGTGTTATGGTTCTGTGCCACAGTGTGGGAAGGGCTGGGGGTGTGGAGGTGTGGGGGTGTGGGGTTGTTGAGAAATAAACCCGGGTTTTCTTTTACTTTTCCTTTTAATATCCACATATGACTTCCTTATCACATATTTCTACTTACGCATATATATATATATATATATATATATATATATATATATATATATATATATATATATATATACATATATATGTGTATATATATATATATATATATATATATATATATATATATATATATATATATATATATATATATATATATATCCAAAGCCTTTCTATCGGAGGTAATGGAATATAGATAAGGCGCTATAGTCATATAGTGGAATATGAGTAAGGTACTATAGTCAAATGATAGAATATAAATAAGGTAATGTAGCCTTATTTTTCTACCACTCTGACGTATTGCACAAACTCAAGACAACCGTGTTATTAAGTGTCATACAAACCGTATTACAAGCACTGCCGTATTACGTAGACTCCCGTATGACCCGAAACAATTTTTACCGTATTGCACATACTCTGTTGTCTTATTTACTTGTTCCACAAAACCCTGTTATGGTATGTGTTATCATGTTCAGTGGATCACCGTATAACACGGTGGATATTCTTGTATGAGCTAGTACATAAATCAGGTTACCGTATTACCCAAACTAGACTGCCTTATTACATAAATCAGGTTACCGTATTACCCAAACTAGACTGCCTTATTACATAAATCAGGTTACCGTATTACCCAAACTAGACTGCCTTATTACATAAATCAGGTTACCGTATTACCCAAACCAGACAGCCTTATTACATAAATCAGGTTACCGTATTACCCATACTACACTGCCTTATTACATAAATCAGCTTACCGTATTACCCAAACTAGACTGCCTTATTACATAAATCAGGTTACCTTATTACCCATACTAGACTACCGTATTACCCATACTAGACTGCCTTATTACATAAATCAGGTTACCGTATTACCCAAACTAGACAGCCTTATTACATAAATCAGGTTACCGTATTACCCATACTACACTGCCTTATTACATAAATCAGCTTACCGTATTACCCAAACTAGACTGCCTTATTACATAAATCAGGTTACCTTATTACCCATACTAGACTACCGTATTACCCATACTAGACTGCCTTATTACATAAATCAGGTTAAATCAGGTTACCGTATTACCCAAACTAGACTGCCTTATTACATAAATCAGACTACCGTATTACCCATACTAGACTACCGTATTACCCATACTAGACTGCCTTATTACATAAATCAGACTACCGTATTACCCATACTAGACTACCGCATTACCCATACTAGACTACCGTATTACCCATACTAGACTGCCTTATTACATGAATCAGACTACCGTATTACTCAGACTGCCTTATTACATAAATCAGACAGCCACCGTATTACATAAACTCGAGTGTCTTATTACTAAACTTAGGCCGGATTGATAATACGGTGCGTCATAACAGGTAGCCGAGGCTTATTTCCACAGCACAAGAAACTTATTACCGTGTGATGCGATTATCTGGTTACCAGACAGCATTATCTTGCTGCCATATCGCTTAACCTTAGTGAGTCAAGGTAGGCGATAAGGGCGATTTGCGGTGGTCCTGATCCCACACCATACTATCGTCTCTTCGATGTATATCAACTGACTGTTATATTTCTCTCTTGTGTCTCCCCTGATGATGATGTGATGATGACACGAAAGTGCACTTGGGCCCTGATGATGATGATGATGTGATTATGACACGAAAGTGCACTTGGGCCCTGATGATGTGATTATGACAAGATAGCGCACTTGGGCCCTGATGATGATGTGATTATGACACGAAAGTGCACTTAGGCCCTGATGATGATGATGTGATTATGACACGAAAGTGCACTTAGGCCCTGATGATGATGATGTGATTATGACACGAAAGTGCCCTTAGGCCCTGATGATGATGTGATTATGACATGAAAGTGCATTTGGCAACTTATGTTCCATTTCTCCGTGGATTCATAGGAATGAATAAATGTATAAAATAAATAAACTAATAAATGAATATATCTATATCTATCAATCTATCTATCTATCTATATCTATCTATCTATCTATCTATCTATCTATCTATCTATATATATATATATATATATATATATATATATATATATATATATATATATATATATAAAACCCTCGCCTCAATAGAAACCCGTTATGTCGACCAAC
>NC_092250.1:912393-914893 GCF_036320965.1 Panulirus ornatus | reverse complement strand
GGTTGTGGGTTGTGGTGGGGGTTGTAGGTTGTGGTGGGGGTTGTGGGTTGTGGTGGGGGTTGTGGGTTGTGGTGGGGGTTGTGGGTTGTGGTGGGGGTTGTGGGTTGTGGTGGGGTTGTGGGTTGTGGTGGGGGTTGTGGGTTGTGGTGTGGGTTGTGGTGGGGGTTGTGGGTTGTGGTGGGGGGTGTAGGTTGTGGTGGGGGTTGTGGGTTGTGGTGGGGGTTGTGGGTTGTGGTGGAGGTTGTAGGTTGTGGTGGGGGTTGTGGGTTGTGGTGGGGGTTGTAGGTTGTGGTGGGGGTTGTGGGTTGTGGTGGGGGTTGTGGGTTGTGGTGGGGGTTGTGGGTTGTGGTGGGGGTTGTGGGTTGTGGTGGGGTTGTGGGTTGTGGTGGGGGTTGTAGGTTGTGGTGGGGGTTGTGGGTTGTGGTGGGGGTTGTGGGTTGTGGTGGGGGTTGTGGGTTGTGGTGGGGTTGTGGGTTGTGGTGGGGGTTGTGGGTTGTGGTGGGGGTTGTGGGTTGTGGTGGGGTTGTGGGTTGTGGTGGAGGTTGTGGGTTGTGGTGGGGGTTGTGGGTTGTGGTGGAGGTTGTGGGTTGTGGTGGGTTGTGGGTTGTGGTGGGGTTGTGGGTTGTGGTGGGGGTTGTGGGTTGTGGTGGGGTTGTGGGTTGTGGTGGGGGTTGTGGGTTGTGGTGGGGTTGTGGGTTGTGGTGGGGGTTGTGGGTTGTGGTGGGGGTTGTGGGTTGTGGTGGGGGTTGTGGGTTGTGGTGGGGGTTGTGGGTTGTGGTGGGGTTGTGGGTTGTGGTGGGGTTGTGGGTTGTGGTGGGGGTTAGGTTAGGTTAGGTTAGAATACACTTGAAGGTTAGGTTAGGTTAGGTTAGGTTAGGTTAGGTTAGGTTAGGTTAGAATACACTTGAAGGATAGGTTAGGTTAGGTTAGGTTAGGTTAGGTTAGAATACACTTGAAGGATAGGTTAGGTTAGGTTAGGTTAGGTTAGGTTAGGTTAGAATACACTTGAAGGATAGGTTAGGTAAGAGTGGTTAGGTTAGGTTAGGTTAGGTTAGGTTAGGTTAGGTTAGAATACACTTGAAGGATAGGTTAGGTAAGAGTGGTTAGGTTAGAATAGGTGACTTGGTTAGGTAGGATCAGGTTTGGTTAGGTTAGGTTAGGTTAGGTTGTGAGTATGGATAGAGACGAAGGAGAAGTGTGTGTATGTGTGTGTATGTGTGTGTATGTGTGTGTGTGTGTATGTGTGTGTGTGTATGTGTGTGTGTGTGTGTATGTGTGTGTGTGTGTGTGTGTGTGTGTGTGTGTGTATGTATGTGTGTGTGTGTAAGGTTACCGTCTTATCTTATCCAGGATCCACTATATCGCTAGCGTGTGGCTTCTTATCTGATAAAGGGGACATCCAGGTCTGGGTGAAGGGGGAGCAATGTCATGGTTGTGCCCTAGTTAAACGAGGGGAAGGGGGAAGGGGGGAAGGGGTCTCAAGCACCCCCACCCCTTCTCCCAACCCCCCAACCCCTTTAATTACCCCTGGGGGGGCGGGGGGAGGTTGGTTTGATTAATTAGGGGAGGCATAGTTAGTGGAGTGGGTGGGGCAAAGAAAGGGAGGGAGGGAATGGGTGTTGGTTATGGGGCAAAGAGAGGGAATGGGTGGGTGTTGGTTAGACTCGTGGTGAGGGGTGTGGTGATGGGAACATATCCAAGCTTACCTAGCCTCTCTCTCTCTCTCTCTCTCTCTCTCTCTCTCTCTCTCTCTCTCTCTCTCTCTCTCTCTCTCTCACCTGGGGCCTGCCCGCCCTGGCCACAGCCACGACCCTAGCCACAATGAGTCAGCCTTGGAGGGAAGGAGGGAGAGAGAGGGAGGGGTTGTGTGGGAGGTGGTGGAGGAAGGAAGGGGGAGGGTTGTGGAGGGGGTGGTGGAGGAGGAGATGCTGGCTGGCTGGAGGATGTCAACGCAGGTGTATCTTACACCACCACCACAGTCGTCCTCCACCACCACCACTACCACAGTCGCTCTCCTCCACCACCACCACCACCACAGTCGTCCTCCACCACCACCACCACCACAGTCGTCCTCCACCACCACCACCACCACAGTCGCCCTCCACCACAGTCAACCACCTCGGCGGAGAGTCGGTCGCCACCTTCACCCCCTTCCCCCCCTCACCCCACAACCCACAAACCACGACCCCAAGAACATCCTTCGATTTCTTGCAGGATCCAACTCCACGTATAGGATCCAACTCCACACATATATAGGATCCAACTCTGCGTATAGGATCCAACTCCACACATATATAGGATCCAACTCCACATGTATAGGATCCAACTCCACGTATAGGGTCCAACTCCACACATATATAGGATCCAACTCCACGTATAGGATCCAACTCCACATGTATAGGATCCAACTCCACGTATAGGATCCAATTCCACATGGATAGGATCCAACTCCTCACATATATAGGATCCAACTCCACGTATAGGATCCAACTCCACACAT
>NC_092250.1:902393-907393 GCF_036320965.1 Panulirus ornatus | reverse complement strand
CCTTGCTATACCACTTCCTTACCACTGGATAAACTATAGTGGTCCAAATCACTCTCCGGGTGTTTAAAACGGGAGTTCGACCGTATTCCAAGTGTATTTTGAGATCAATATCGTCTTGTTCCATAAGGGAATACAACGGAAGGGCTAAACTTGTTATTATACCAGCGTCTGTGTCTGTGTGTGTCTGTGTCTGTGTGCTCCTCTGTCCGTGTGAGTTCGCACAAGTGGTCGCCAGCAGTTTTCGCGCGGGCGGGCCCGAGCCCGCGCGTTTGTTTACATGTCATCAGCTGTGATGCATGGCAGACACACCTGGAGTGAGTGACGTCACAGCAGTCAGACGGCGTCTTTTCGCCACGTGGTCTTGAAAGTAAACAAACTTTGAACCAGAGTATATATATATATATATATATATATATATATATATATATATATATATATATATATATATATATATATATGTTCCCTGGGGATAGGGGAGAAAGAATACTTCCCACGTATTCCCTGCGTGTCATAGAAGGCGACTAAAAGGGAAGGGAGCGGGGGGCTGGAAATCCTCCCCTCTCGTTTTTTTTTTTTTTTTTTTCCAAAAGAAGGAACAGAGAAGAGCGCCAGGTGAGGATATTCCCTCAAAGGCCCAGTCCTCTGTTCTTAACGCTACCTCGCTATCGCGGGAGATAGCGAATGGTATGAAAAAAAAAAAAAAAAAAATATATATATATATATATATATATATATATATATATATATATATATATATATATATATATATATATATATATATATATGATTGAGAAAATATTGCCTTTATTTTTTCCCATAGGTAAAGCTAAAGGAGGTAATAAAGTTAGCTAGTCATGGGTAAAGCTAAAGGAGATAGTAAAGTTAGCTTGTCCTGGTTAGAGCTAGGGGGAGTAAAGGTAGCTTATGAGTAGAGCTACTGGTAGTAAAGTTAGCTAGTCATGGGTAAAGCTAAAGGAGATGGCAAAATTTGCTTGTCATGGGTATAAAGCTAAAGGAGGAAGTAAGGTTAGCTTGTCATGGGTATAATGCTAAAGGACGTAAAGTTAGCTTGTCATGGGTATAAAGCTAAAGGAGGAAGTAAGGTTAGCTTGTCATGGGTATAAAGCTAAAGGAGGAAGTAAGGTTAGCTTGTCATGGGTATAAAGCTAAAGGAGGAAGTAAAGTTAGCTTGTCATGGGTATAAAGCTAAAGGAAGTAAAGTTAGCTTGTCATGGGTATAAAGCTAAAGGAGGAAGTAAAGTTAGCTTTTTATGGGTATAAAGCTAAAGGAGGGGGTAAAGTTAGCTTGTCATGGGTATAAAGGTAAAGGAGGTAATAAAGTTAGCTTGTCCTGGGTATAAAGCTAAAGGAGGAAGTAAAGTTAGCTTGTCATGGGTAAAGCTAAAGGAGGAAGTAAAGTTAGCTTTTTATGGGTATAAAGCTAAAGGAGGAAGTAAAGTTAGCTTGTCATGGGTATATAGTGGTTGGTGTTACTGACTATGAGGCATCACTGGTCTGCATGGGTTCGAATCATGGGCGCGGCTGTCGGCCCACACCCAGCCCAGCTGTTCATCCTTCGTGCGGGGCTGGTCGATGAAGATGATCGTGGCTTATTCTAGTGTATGTGTGTGTGTGAACACACACACACACACACACACACACACACACACACATACACACACATACACACACATACACACATACACACACACGGAAGAACCAATGGTTGTTCTTCAACGTGGTTCGTGTAGCTGCCATACGCACCGGGTGCAGCACTCGAGAACATTGACCAGCTGAACAAGTAGAAGGTGTTCAACAGGTGGAGTGAACATTAGGGACGCGTCCAGCGACAGGTAGTGAACAAAGGGGAAGTGGGCGCGAGCACGCTGGCGTTGGCAACGCTTGCCGCAGCATCCGGGCGGTGGCGACACTGTCTGGCTTTCCTTTGTCCACCAAACTCCCCTCCACCACCACTCCCTCTCTCCAGTCCCTCCACACACCCTCCACAACCCCCTCGTCAGTCCCTTCACACACCCTCCGCTAGTCCCTCAGCGCACAACACACTCCCTCCCTTTATCCGTCCTTCCACACGCCCTCCACAATTCCACCACACTTTTCCTCCACCACCCCCACCATTCCTCCATCACAGCCTCCACCATCATGGTCTTATACCACGACGCTTCCTCCTCCACTATCCCCATGGGGTTCCCTCCACTTCCCTCCACTGTAGTGCTACATCCCTTCAGTTTTCTTGTTACAAGTACAGTACCCTCCAGTACACCCCTTCCCTCCAGTACACCCCTTCCCTTCAGTAGATCCCTTCCCTCCAGGACACCCTTCCCTCCAGTACATCCCTTCCCTCCAGTGCGCCCCTTCCCTCCAGTACATCCCTTCCCTCCAGTACATCCCTTCCCTCCAGTGCACCCCTTCCCTCCAGTACATCCCTTCCCTCCAGTACGTCCGTTCCCTCCAGTACACCCCTTCCCTCCAGTACGGATTTCCCATACCTTACGTATACCTTACGATGGTTTGGGAGGTCTTCTACCCTCCACAGCTGGGTCTGGCACCTTACCTTACCTTACGTATACCTTACGATGGTTTGGGAGGTCTTCTACCCTCCACACAGCTGGGTCTGGCACCTTACCTTACGTATACCTTACGATGGTCTGGGAGGTCTTCTACCCCCACACAGCTGGGGTCTGGCACCTTACCTTACCTTACGTATACCTCATGATGGTTTAGGAGGTCTTCTACCCCCTCACAGCTGGGTCTGATACCTTACCTTACGTATACCTTACGATGGTTTGGGAGGTCTTCTACCCCCTCACAGCTGGGTCTGATACCTTACCTTACGTATACCTTACGATGGTTTGGGAGGTCTTCTACCCCCTCACAGCTGGGTCTGATACCTTACCTTACGTATACCTTACGATGGTCTGGGAGGTCTTCTACCCTCCACAGCTGGGGTCTGGCACCAAGCTGCTGAGGTGGCCCATTGATCGAGCAGACCCTGGTTGAGCGCCTTGTGCACTGTGGCCCTTCCAGTCGCCGAACTCGATCGTGGTGCTGTGGGGAGGGTGAGCGAGGGACTGTCCCTGGGATGGGGAGGGAGGGAGCGAGGGACTGTCCCTGGGATGGGGAGGGAGGGGGAGCGAGGGACTGTCCCTCACTCCTCATCGTAACCCATCGTGCAGGAGGAGGAGGAGTTACATGTCCTCCCACACCATCGTAAAGTGAGGTCCCAGACCCAGAAACCATCGTAAGGTGAGGTGCCAGATCCCAGCTGTGAGGGGGTAGAAGACCTCCCACACCATCGTAAGGTGAGGTCCCAGACCCCAGCTGTGAGGGGGTAGAAGACCTCCCAAACCATCATAAGGTCTACGTAGGGTAAGGTAAGGTGCCAGACCCAGCTGTGGAGGGGGTAGAAGACCTCCCAGACCATCGTAAGGCATACGTAAGGTAAGGTAAGGTCCTAGACCCATCTCTGGTGGGTAGAAGACCTCCCGAACCATCATAAGGTCCACGTAATGTAAGATCAGACAGTAAGAGTCATTGTTCGCCAAGATATTAATGACGAGAAAACCATTTTGTGTGAGCCTAGACAACACGACGGGCGCCATCGAACACAGTCGCTGGTCCCCCGACCTCGGTGGCCGGTGCCACATGTGTCAGGTGGGCACCAAACACAGCTGATGTGGCACCAGGTGTCAGGTGGTGGCTCCTCCCCCCCCTCTCCTTTGGCACCCCTTTGCATGCCCCCCCGCTGACGAAGCAAGTTGCTGCCCTCTCCCATATTTCTAGCTCACCGAGGCACTACAAAGACTTTTGAACTGGGATATCGTAGATAAATCTCATGGTTTTCAGTAAAGGAGGGTTTAAGTTAGAAGGTAAGAGTTAGAAATAGAAGAGTTGCACGGTGTTGGCACCAGCGTACACTCTTCAGGAGTATGAAAGACTCGTGGCGTACTAGTTTCTGACGACCTTTACCTCCAGCGAACGCAGCGAACCAACTGCTGCCACTTTCACACAAATCATTGGTGGGATGGATCCTGCGGATCTTCAAGTCAAGAGAGGCCAGGCTAGCGACGATGCTCTTCAAAGTTGCTAATACTTTCACACATGGAATAGTGTGCCACATTTATCTCTCAAGACGGGCGAAATTGCCATTAAAAAAGTGTGTATAGAGCTCTCATGGGGGCCCATCGTCCTGTAGGAAAGGAATTAAACTGTTTGGAACGACGTAAATCACCGAGGCTCTGTTCTCGGCAATGCAGACGGGATGAAGTTTGAAACATTGTTGACACTTTGAACATTCCAGAAGGCCTGGTTCCCATCCTACAGTCACACACTCTCCTCCTCCTCCTCCTCCTCTTCCTTCTCCTCCTCCTCCTCCTCCTCCTCCTGGGACGGTTAGAAGGGAAGACTCTAAAGTAAGTCTTCTGAAATCAAGAGGCGTGGTGATAAGGCACAAGAGAGGGGAAAAACGAACATGATAATAATGATGATAATAATTATAGTAATAATAATAATAACCATAATAATGATAATTATAATAACCTCAATAATATATATATATATATATATATATATATATATATATATATATATATATATATATATATATATATATATATATATATATATATATAGCCTTATGAGTCCACGGGGAAAATGAAACACGATAAATTCCCAAGTGCACTTTCGTGTCATAATCACATCATCAAGGGAGAGACTCTTACATGTTTACCAAATGGCGTCCTAGCTTCGTCTCTTCGATGTATATCAACTGACTGTTATATTTCTCTCTTGTGTCTCCCCTGATGATGTGATTATGACACGAAAGTGCACTTGGGAACTTAACGTGTTTTATTTTCTCCCCCCCGTGAACTCATAGGAATATATATATATATATATATATATATATATATATATATATATATATATATATATATATATATATATAGAGAGAGAGAGAGAGAGAGAGAGAGAGAGAGAGAGAG
>NC_092250.1:892393-894893 GCF_036320965.1 Panulirus ornatus | reverse complement strand
GGTGATGAGGCACGTGTGATGTATGGCACGTGGTGTGGTGATGAGGCACGTGTGATGCATGACACGTGGTGTGGTGATGAGGCACGTGTGATGTATGGCACGTGGTGTGGTGATGAGGCACGTGTGATGTATGGCACGTGGTGTGGTGATGAGGCACGTGTGATGTATGGCACGTGGTGTGGTGATGAGGCACGTGTGATGTATGACACGTGGTGTGGTGATGAGGCACGTGTGATGTATGACACGTGGTGTGGTGATGAGGCACGTGTGATGTATGGCACGTGGTGTGGTGATGAGGCACGTGTGATGTATGACACGTGGTGTGGTGATGAGGCACGTGTGATGTATGGCACGTGGTGTGGTGATGAGGCACGTGTGATGTATGGCACGTGGTGTGGTGATGAGGCACGTGTGATGTATGACACGTGGTGTGGTGATGAGGCACGTGTGATGTATGACACGTGGTGTGGTGATGAGGCACGTGTGATGTATGGCACGTGGTGTGGTGATGAGGCACACACACTTCCCCTCCCTTACCCTACCACACACCCCCACCCCCTCCACAAACCACACCCCTCCCCTCCCCTCCCCTCCCTGACTACATGACCACCTTATCCAGACCCCCCCTCCCTCCCTCCCTCCCTCCTCGTCTTACCAGAAGACCAACCCAACCCTCTCCCCCCTCTCCCCCTCCCCCTCTCCCCTCCCCCCTCTCCCCTCCCCAACTCAACTACACCCTTCCCATACCCTTCCAGAAAACCCCCTCCCTCCCTCCCTCCCTCCCTCCCCCCCACCCTTCTTCTTCCTACAACCACCCACCTCCTCTCCGTTCCCCCTCCCTCCCCCTCCCCTCTTCTTCCTACGACCACCCACCTCCCCTCCCTTCCCCTCTCTACCTCCCCCACCCCTCAAGCCATACGCCTCTTTGCTCACCCACCCCAGGTCGCCTCCTTGACCGACCCCCCCCTCCCAACCCCCACCACACAGACCCACCTCCCCTTCCCCCCTCCCCTTCCCCCATCCTCTCACCCGGGGTTGGGGGGGGAGGGGGAGGGTTAGGAGTTAGGGGCGGCCCAGAAAAGGCCACAATCTGTACCTTCAGCCTAGGGTGGGGGAGGGAGGAGGGGTGTGTGGCCTCCCTCCCTCCCTCCCTCCCTCCTTCCCTCCCTCCCTCACAGTAATTACCGGCGGGGGGGGGGGTGGGGGTCGATATTCGTGAAACGCCGTAGTAACGGGGGTGTTGCGTAGCATGGCGTATCCCGAGCGACGTTTTAGGGGCGTCTCGGGGCGCCCCGCGTAAGTCTGGTCCTCTCCTCCCCTCCCTCCATCCCGGGGCCGCCCCGCGCCGCCCCTCCTCCTCCCCCGCCCCGCCATGTGGGTTACCCCCGTTGTTTCGATGATTCCGGGGTTGTGTTTGAGACACACACACACACACACACACACACACACACACACGGTGTCATTGATGCCAGTCTAAGGCGTTCAGGAAGGGGGAGGGGGAGGGCGCGTCGTTGGTGGGGTGGGGTTTTTTGGGGGGAGGGGAAGAGGAGTGGGTTATTATTGTATATTGATGTCCGCCAGGGAGGGTTCATTGATTATTGATGAGTGGCCGTGTGTCGTAACTCCTGGGGGGGGGGGGTGGATGTCATTGATGAGTGGCCGTGTGTCGTAACTCCTGGTGGGGGGGGGTGGATGTCATTGATGAGTGGCCGTGTGTCGTAACTCCTGGTGGGGGGGGGGTGGATGTCATTGATGAGTGGCCGTGTGTCGTAACTCCTGGTGGGGGGGGGTGGATGTCATTGATGAGTGGCCGTGTGTCGTAACTCCTGGTGGGGGGGGGGTGGATGTCATTGATGAGTGGCCGTGTGTCGTAACTCATGGTGGGGGGGGGTGGATGTCATTGATGACTCCCTCTTGAATACCTTGGTTGGCTTAATTGATAATTGATGACTCGTATATTAGCTTCATTGATGATCCTTTTAGCTTAATTGATGACTCCTATATTGACTTTATTGATGACCCCCTTGGTTGGAGTAATTGATAATTGATGACTCGTATATTAGCTTCATTGATGATCCTTTTAGCTTAATTGATGACTCCCATATTAGCTTCATTGATGATCCTTTTAGCTTAATTGATGACTCCTATATTAGCTTCATTGATGATCCTTTTAGCTTAATTGATGACTCCTATATTGACTTCATTGATGACCCTTTGGTTGGCTTAATTGATAATTGATGACCCCCATATTAGCTTCATTGATGATCCTTTTAGCTTAATTGATGACTCCTATATTGACTTCATTGATGACCCCCTTGGTTGGCTGGCTTAATTGATAATTGATGACTCGTATATTAACTTCATTGATGATCCTTTTAGCTTAATTGATAATTGATGACTCCTATATTGACTTCATTGATGATCCTTTTAGCTTAATTGATGATTGATGACTCCCATATTAGCTTCATTGATGATCCTTTTAGCTTAATTGATGACTCCT
>NC_092250.1:877393-887393 GCF_036320965.1 Panulirus ornatus | reverse complement strand
TGTGTGTGTGTGTGTGTGTGTGTGTATGTGTGTGTGTGTGTGTGTGTGTGTGTGTATGTGTGTGTGTGTGTGTGTGTGTGTGTGTGTGTGTGTGTGTGTGTGTGTGTGTGTGTGTGTGTGTGTGTGTGTGTGTGTATGTGTGTGTGTGTGTGTGTGTGTGTGTATGTGTGTGTGTGTGTGTGTATGTGTGTGTGTGTGTGTGTGTGTGTGTGTGTGTGTGTGTGTGTATGTGTGTGTGTGTGTGTGTGTGTGTGTGTGTGTGTGTGTGTGTGTGTGTGTGTGTGTGTGTGTATGTGTGTGTGTGTGTGTATGTGTGTGTGTATGTGTGTGTGTGTGTGTATGTGTGTGTGTGTGTGTATGTGTGTGTGTGTGTGTGTGTGTGTGTATGTGTGTGTGTGTGTATGTGTGTGTGTGTGTGTGTGTGTGTGTGTGTGTGTGTGTGTGTATTGTTTTGACCTGATGAACCAGCTGCAGGATTGAGGTGGTGGTGGTGAGGGAGGGAGGGGGGGGAGAAGAAGGGGGTGTATATATATATGTATATAAGAGAGAGAGAGAGAGAGAGAGAGAGAGAGAGAGAGAGAGAGAGAGAGAGAGAGAGAGAGAGAGAGAGAGAGAGGCTACTGTACATGATGGTTAGGTTGCTGCTGGAATGGCTGCATTCCTTTTGATCTGCTGCTGGACGTTCACCCCAACGATCACCCCACTCTGCCTCACCCCACCCCACTCAAATCCACCCCACCCCACTCTGCCTCACCCTCACCCCACCCCACTCCACCCTCACCCCACCCCACTCCACCCCACCTCACCGCACCCCACTCCAAACCACCCCACCCTACCCCACCCAACCCCACCCCACCCTCACCCCACCCCACTCCACCCCACCCCACCCCACTCTGCCTCACCCCACTCCACTCCACCTCACCCCACCCCACCCAGGTACCTGGGCCAACCTTCCCCTCTCCCCTCCTTCCCCCTCACCACCTCCACCTCCTCAAACCCACCCCCTCCCTCAAACCCACCCCTCCCTCAAACCCACCCCTCCCTCAAACCCCACCACACCTGTGTTGGGGGGTGGAGGGAGGGAGGGAGGGTTAAGGAGACATGGGCATCCCTCCCCCCCCCCCTCCCTGTGCACCAGTAGACTACTTTCATCAGGTAAACTTGAGGTAAACTCAGCGTGGGGGGGGGGGGGGCTGGTGTGTGTGTATGTGTGTGTGTGTGTGTGTGTGTGTGTGTGTATGTGTGTGTGTGTGTGTATGTGTGTGTGTGTGTGTATGTGTGTGTGTGTGTGTGTGTGTGTGTGTGTCTCGGGTGGACGGGTCACATGACCTCGCACGCCTTGGTGACCTTGAATATAGTGTGGAGGTGGGAGGGGGGTGTCACGTGGTCGCGGGGGGGTGGGGGGGGGGTGTCCATCCGCTTGGCATTTAGTACAACATTTTCGTTCGGTGGTTCTTCTTGGTCGCTGTGGCGGTATCCCGTTTTCTTAATATATATATATATATATATATATATATATATATATATATATATATATATATATATATATATATATATATGAATTATTTTGTTATTATTATAATTATTATTTTTTTTTTATTTTTTATTATACTTTGTCGCTGTCTCCCGCGTTTGCGAGGTAGCGCAAGGAAACAGACGAAAGAAATGGCCCAACCCTCCCCCATACACATGTATATACACACGTCCACACACGCAAATATACATACCTACACAGCTTTCCATGGTTTACCCCAGACGCTTCACATGCCTTGATTCAATCCACTGACAGCACGTCAACCCCTGTATACCACATCGCTCCAAGTCACTCTATTCCTTGCCCTCCTTTCACCCTCCTGCATGTTCAGGCCCCGATCACACAAAATCTTTTTCACTCCATCTTTCCACCTCCAATTTGGTCTCCCTCTTCTCCTCGTTCCCTCCACCTCCGACACATATATCCTCTTGGTCAATCTCTCCTCACTCATTCTCTCCATGTGCCCAAACCATTTCAAAACACCCTCTTCTGCTCTCTCAACCACGCTCTTTTTATTTCCACACATCTCTCTTACCCTTACGTTACTTACTCGATCAAACCACCTCACACCACACATTGTCCTCAAACATCTCATTTCCAGCACATCCATCCTCCTGCGCACAACTCTATCCATAGCCCACGCCTCGCAACCATACAACATTGTTGGAACCACTATTCCTTCAAACATACCCATTTTTGCTTTCCGAGATAATGTTCTCGACTTCCACACATTTTTCAAGGCTCCCAAAATTTTCGCCCCCTCCCCCACCCTATGATCCACTTCCGCTTCCATGGTTCCATCCGCTGACAGATCCACTCCCAGATATCTAAAACACTTCACTTCCTCCAGTTTTTCTCCATTCAAACTCACCTCCCAATTGACTTGACCCTCACCCCTACTGTACCTAATAACCTTGCTCTTATTCACATTTACTCTTAACTTTCTTCTTCCACACACTTTACCAAACTCAGTCACCAGCTTCTGCAGTTTCTCACATGAATCCGCCACCAGCGCTGTATCATCATTATTATCATTATTATTATTATTATTATTATTATTATTATTATTATTATTATTATCATTTTTATTATTATTTTATTATTATTATTATTATTATTATTATTATTATTATTATTGTTTTATTATTATTATTATTATTATTATTATTATTATTATTATTATTATTATTATTATTATTATTATTATTATTATCATTATTAAAATACTTGATCGCCATTTCCCGCATCAGCGAGGTGGCGCCATCAAACAGACGAAGAACGACCTATCCATTCATATATATATATATATATATATATATATATATATATATATATTGGGAGGTGAGTTTGAATGGTGAGAGGCTGGAGGAAGTGAAGTGTTTTAGATATCTGGGAGTGGATCTGTCAGCGGATGGAACCATGGAAGCGGAAGTGGATCATAGGGTGGCGGAGGGGGCGAAAATTTTGGGAGCCTTGAAAAATGTGTGGAAGTCGAGAACATTATCCCGGAAAGCAAAAATGGGTATGTTTGAAGGAATAGTAGTTCCAACAATGTTGTATGGTTGCGAGGCGTGGGCTGTGGATAGAGTTGTGCGCAGGAGGATGGATGTGCTGGAAATGAGATGTTTGAGGACAATGTGTGGTGTGAGGTGGTTTGATCGAGTAAGTAACGTAAGGGTAAGAGAGATGTGTGGAAATAAAAAGAGCGTGGTTGAGAGAGCAGAAGAGGGTGTTTTGAAATGGTTTGGTCACATGGAGAGAATGAGTGAGGAAAGATTGACCAAGAGGATATATGTGTCGGAGGTGGAGGGAACGAGGAGAAGAGGGAGACCAAATTGGAGGTGGAAAGATGGAGTGAAAAGGATTTTGTGTGATCGGGGCCTGAACATGCAGGAGGGTGAAAGGAGGGCAAGGAATAGAGTGAATTGGAGCGATGTGGTATACAGGGGTTGACGTGCTGTCAGTGGATTGAATCAAGGCATGTGAAGCGTCTGGGGTAAACCATGGAAAGCTGTGTAGGTATGTATATTTGCGTGTGTGGACGTGTGTATGTACATGTGTATGGGGGGGGTTGGGCCATTTCTTTCGTCTGTTTCCTTGCGCTACCTCGCAAACGCGGGAGACAGCGACAAAGTATAAAAAAAATATATATATATATATATATATATATATATATATATATATATATATATATATATATATATATATATATATATATATATATTATCCCTGGGGATAGGGGAGAAAGAATAATTCCCACGTATTCCCTGCGTGTCGTAGAAGGCGACTAAAAGGGGAGGGAGCGGGTGGCTGGAAATCCTCCCCTCTCGTTATATTTTAATTTTCCAAAAGAAGGAACAGAGAAGGGGGCCAGGTGAGGGTATTCCCTCAAAGGCCCAGTCCTCTGTTCTTAACGCTACCTCGCTAACGCGGGAAATGGCGAATATGTATAAGGAAAAATATATATATTGTGTTGGCTGGTGTTGTGTTTGTTTTTCTTTTTCCTTCTCCTTGTCTTGTGTGTGTGTGTGTGTGTATGTGTCTGTATGTGTGTGTGTGTGTGTGTGTATGTGTCTGTATGTGTGTGTGTGTGTGTGTGTGTGTGTGTGTGTGTGTGTGTGTGTGTGTGTGTGTGTGTTGCAGACATATGAGTCAGCCGCAACACAATGATCCCGTAAACTTTACAACTCTCTCTCTCTCTCTCTCTCTCTCTCTCTCCTGCCCTGGTGGGGGAAGGGGGGGGGTGTCGAGGCCACTATGACCCCCGCCCGTGACCCTTCGTGACCTCCCCTCCCCCCTCCCCTCCCCCCCCTCTCTCGTGCCAGAGGCCACGGTCCTTGGCTTGATTAGGGGGGTGGGGGGGTCTTCTCATGTGACGGACCACCTCTGTTGTGAGGGAGGTCTTCTCTTGCAACGGGCCACCTCTGTTGTGTGGGACTTATTCTATTGTGATGTACCTCCTCTGTTGTGAGGGACGTCTTCTGTTGTGGTGTACCTGTTCTGTTGTGAGGGAGGTCTTCTGTTGTGAGAAACGTCTTCTGTTGTTATGAACCTCTCCTGTTGTGAGGGAGGTCTTCTGTTGTGAGAAACGTCTTCTGTTGTGAGGAACCTCCCCTCTGTTGTGAGGGAAGTCTTCTGTTGTGTGGAACCTCCCCTCTGTTGTGATGAACCTCCCCTCTGTTGTGAGGGAGGTCTTCTGTTGTGAGGAACCTTCCCTCTGTTGTGAGGGAGGTCTTCTGTTGTGAGGAACCTCCCCTCTGTTGTGAGGGAAGTCTTCTGTTGTGAGGAACCTCCCCTCTGTTGTGATGAACCTCCCCTCTGTTGTGAGGGGGCACACGTCGCCTATTGCGATAGACCTCGTCTGTTATGAGGGACGTCTATTCTTTGGTGAGGGGACGTCACCCACCTCCCGTTGTGAGGTGGGAGGGGCCGGGGGGGTTATGGGGGGGTGGGGAGGGTATGAAGCTCCCCCCCCCTCATTACCCATTATCATAGGAGAAATAACAGTGGCTCCCTCATCATCATGTGCTCGATGAGGAAGGATGTCTGCCCTCATAAACCAGGAGTGTGACGTGTGAGGAGGGAGCCGACCAGCCCTCCCTCCCTCCCTCATCCCTCCCTCATCCCTCACTTTCCCTCCTACAGCTGCTTCAGGAGGGAAAACGAGAGATTATGAGTGAATGCTTGTGAGGAGGGAGCCGACCAGCCACCCCTCCCTCCACCCCTCCCTCCCTCCCTCCCTCCCTCCCTCATCCCTCCCTCCCTCCCTCCTACGACTGCATCGGGAGGGAAAAGGAGGGATTATGAGTGAATGAGGGAGGGGAAAGCTGGTGAGGGAGAGGGATGGGGATGGGATGGGGGGGGATTGACAGTTTATCTGTGTTGGAGGGTAGTGGTGGTGATGGTGAAAGTGGTGTGTTGGAGGGTAGTGGTGGTGGAAGGAGCGTGTTGGAGAATGGTAATGTTGGTGAAGGTAGTGTTGGGGGAGTAGTGATGGTGGTGTTTTTAGCGTGTTGGAGAATAGTAATAATGGTGGAGGTAGTATGTTGGAGAAAAGTGTTGGTGGCGGTGTATAGGTCGTCTGTTGGAGAATGGTGGTGGTGAAAGTAGTGTGTTGGAGAATGGTGTGAAGTGGCTTGTGGTGGAGGTGGAGGGAGGGAAAGAAAAGTGTTCACTACCATTATAAGTGCCTCCACTACCATTATAAGTGCCCCCACTACCATTATAAGTGCCTCCACTACCATTATAAGTGCCCCCACTACCATTATAAGTGCCCCCACTACCATTATAAGTGCCTCCACTACCATTATAAGTGCCCCCACTGCCATTATAAGTGCCTCCACTACCATTATAAGTGCCTCCACTACCATTATAAGTGCCCCCACTACCAATATAAGTGCCCCCACTACCATTATAATTACCTCCACTACCATTATAAGTGCCCCCACTACCATTATAAGTGCCCCCACTACCATTATAAGTGCCCCCACTACCATTATAAGTGCCTCCACTACCATTATAAGTGCCCCCACTACCATTATAAGTGCCCCCACTACCATTATAAGTGCCTCCACTACCATTATAAGTGCCTCCACTACCATTATAAGTGCCCCCACTACCATTATAAGTGCCTCCACTACCATTATAAGTGCCCCCACTACCATTATAAGTGCCCCCACTACCATTATAAGTGCCTCCACTACCATTATAAGTGCCCCACTACCATTATAAGTGCCTCCACTACCATTATAAGTGCCTCCACTACCATTATAAGTGCCCCCACTACCATTATAAGTGCCCCCACTACCATTATAAGTGCCTCCACTACCATTATAAGTGCCCCCACTACCATTATAAGTGCCCCCACTACCTATATTATAAGTGCCCCCACTACCATTATAAGTGCCTCCACTACCATTATAAGTGCCCCCACTACCATTATAAGTGCCCCCACTACCATTATAAGTGCCTCCACTACCATTATAAGTGCCTCCACTACCATTATAAGTGCCCCACTACCATTATAAGTGCCCCCACTACCATTATAAGTACCCTCACCCACTTTACTTACCACCTGACCATCTATATCTATGTCAAAGTCAAGAATCCAATATTTTTTTTTTTTTATTTTTAGACGTTATTTTTGTCTCTTACCCAAAATAGAAAACGTGTCGTTTTTATTTGTTTATTTATTTGTCTATCTTCGTCTAAGTCCCCCGTGAACACAGAGGCTGGGGTCGAGTCGTCCAATCGTGGCCAAGGGTCGTCCAATTGTGGTCAGAGGTCGTACTCTTGTGTTAAGAACTGGAATCACATTTCCCCATATATATATATATATATATATATATATATATATATATATATATATATATATATATATATATATATATATATATATATATATATATATATATATATATATATATATATGTATTTCTACGAGTCCACGGGGGAAAATGAAACACGATAAGTTCCCAAGTGCACTTTCATGTAATAATCACATCATCATCAGGGGAGACACAAGAGAGAAATATAACAGTCAGTTGATATACATCGAAGAGACGAAACTAGGACGCCATTTGGTATATATATATATATATATATATATATATATATATATATATATATATATATATATATATATATATATATATATATATATATATATATATATATATATATATATATATATATATATATATATATATATATATATATATATATATATATATATATATATATATGCTTCTTGAAGATATGTAGGTTACCAGTCCAAAGCTTTCTGTTGCCTCTGTTGCCCGCTTTCTGTGGTCGTTCTGTTAGTCTCTGTTGCCCGCTGTGGCCATTCTGTTGGCCTCTGTTGCGCGTTGGCTATAGCCGTTCTCTGAGCTTCTGTTGGCGTCTATTTTACTTTAGTAATAGCTACTCAGTTGGCGTCTGTTGCGCACTAGTTAATGCCGTTTCTGCACATCTGTTGCGCACTAGTTAATGCCGTTCTCTGCGCCTCTGTTGCGCACTAGTTAATGCCGTTCCCTGCGCCTCTGTTGCGCACTAGTTAATGCCGTTCTCTGCGTCTCTGTTGCGCACTAGTTAATGCGGTTCTCTGCGCCTCTGTTGCGCACTAGTTAATGCCGTTCTCTGCGTCTCTGTTGCGCACTAGTTAATGTCGTTCTCTGCACCTCTGTTGCGCACTAGTTAATGCCGTTCTCTGCGCCTCTGTTGCGCACTAGTTAATGCGGTTCTCTGCGCCTCTGTTGCCCACTAGTTAATGCCGTTCTCTCCGCCTCTGTTGAGCACAAGTTAATGCCGTTCTCTGCGCCTCTGTTGCGCACTAGTTAATGCCGTTCTCTGCGCCTCTGGTGAGCACAAGTTAATGCCGTTCTCTGCGCCTCTGTTGCGCACTAGTTAATGCCGTCTCTGCGCCTCTGCGCATTAGTTAATGCCGTTCTCTGCGCCTCTGTTGCGCATAGGCTGTGTCCATTTCCCCGTTCGCTGGCCTCTGTTGCTCCCTGGCGATAGGGTCTATCTCTTTAAACTCCCCCCTACCCTCCCCCCCCCCCCCCCCCGAGCGATAGCGATACCTTGATGGCATTTCCAGTGTCCATTGTGACATTCATACGTCATTACCACTGGGGAGAAGAAATAAATATACCACTGGGGAGAAAAAATATATGTGCCACTGGGGAGAAAAATATGTATACCACTGGGGAGAAAAAATATATGTGCCACTGGGGAGAAAAAATATATGTGCCACTGGGGAGAAAAAATATATGTGCCACTGGGGAGAAAAATATATGTACCACTGGGGAGAAAAATATATATACCAATGGGGAGAAAAAATATGTACCACTGGGGAGAAAAAATATATGTACCACTGGGGAGGAAAGAAATAACACGAGAAAAGTACCACTGGGGAGAAAAATACCACTGGGAAGGAAAAAATAACCACTGGGGAGAAAAATACCACTGGGAAGGAAAAAATAACCACTGGGGAGAAAAAATGTATATATACCACTGGGGAGAAAAAAAAAAAAGAAAAATATATATATATGTCTCTTGAACACCCTGATATGTGAAGCGACCAGAAACGGGTCAGTGTGTCAGAGACCAGTGGTTTGATGAATAAAGCTCTCTCTCTCTCTCTCTCTCTCTCTCTCTCTCTCTCTCTCTCTCTCTCTCTCTCTCTCTCTCTCTCTCCCTGGTCGACCAGCCTGTTGGTGTAGGCATATTCGCCCAGGCTCACCAGAACTGCGTTGTTTGGTCGACACCTCGCCCAATAGGTCGGTCGATTGTTTGGTCGAGGTTAGGTGTGTGTGTGTGTGTGTGTGTGTGTGTGTGTGTGTGTGTACCATGTCTCTGCTCTTATACACACACGCACACACACACACACACACACACACACACACCAGCCTATCATCGACCAGTGTCGAGGGAGAGGATGAACACCTGGGTTGGGTGTGGGCTGATTTGCCGAGCCCAGGGATTCGGACCCACATTAGTGTGTGTGTGTGTGTGTGTGCGTGTGTGTGTGTGTATGTGTGTATGTGTGTGTGTGTGTGTGTGTGCACCACACGGTAAACAGACGAAGGGGGAAAGGGGGAGGAGGGGGGGGGGGAAGAGCAGTTTCTGTGTCACATCTGTGCCACTTTCTGCTGCTCCTGCTGGGGGCGTGCCAAGCAGACAGCTTTTATATTTTTCCCCTCCCCCTCCCCTCCCCTCCCCTCCTTCCCCTCCCCTCCTTCCCCTCCCCTCCCCCGCACCAGTTCTCTTCCTTATGAGGCCTGAGCTGTTCAGTAGGAAGAAGGGGGGGGGAGGGGGGAAGGGGGGTGTGTGTGTAGGAGAGAGAGAGAGAGAGAGAGAGAGAGAGAGAGAGAGAGAGAGAGAGAGAGAGAGAGAGAGAGAGAGAGAGAGAGAGAGCTAGGAAAATGGTGGAGGTGGTGGAGGGGAAAGTGTTGGAGGATGGCGGGCGGTCGGTGGTGGTGGGGGAGGAGGAGAAGAAGAGGAGGGGGAGAGCAGGTGTTGGAGAAAAGGGGGAGGAGGAGTGGGGATGGCGGTGATGGTTTGGTGGTGGTGGGCGACTCTCTCTCTCTCTCTCTCTCTCTCTCTCTCTCTCTCTCTCTCTCTCTCTCTCTCTCTCTGGGGGAGAAGGGTGGTGAGGAGGGGAGGAGGAGGAGGTCCTCCTCGCGGGGTGGAGGAGGGGGGACGGGGGTGGGGTGTGGAGGGGAGGCGTGTGGGGTGTGGAGGGGAGGCGTGTGGGGGTGTGGGGTGTGGAGGGGAGGCGTGGGGGGAGGAGGGGAGGCGTGTGGGGTGTGGGGGGTGTGGGGTGTGGAGGGGGGGGCGTCACGACGTCAGCATCGCTAAGTGTCTGGGAATTCAAAGACGATGTGTTGGGGAGGGGAAGAGTGTGTGTGTGTGTGTGTGTGTGTGTGGGGAGAGAGGGGAGATGGTGGTGGTGATGGGAGGAGA
>NC_092250.1:867393-872393 GCF_036320965.1 Panulirus ornatus | reverse complement strand
GTGGGCGGACGGTAGTGTAGCAGCAGTGGTGGTGGGCGGACGGTAGTGTAGCAGCAGTGGTGTTGGTGGTGGGTGGCGGACGGTAGTGTAGCAGCAGTGGTGGTGGGTGGCGGACGGTAGTGTAGCAGCAGTGGTGGTGGGTGGCGGACGGTAGTGTAGCAGCAGTGGTGGCGGACGGTAGTGTAGCAGCAGTGGTGGTGGTGGAGGGTTTCCCCAGTGTGGTCACCCCCGACCTTGTCTTCTGTGTCCGGCCGGCCCAGGTACCTCCTAACCTCCCCCCACCCCTCCCCCCTCACCTCTGCTGGCCTCAACCCACCTGTACTGGCCTCACTCATTGCCTCCACCCACCTCTGTTTCACTCACCCTTGGCCTCCACCCACCTCTGTTGGACTCACCCTTGGCCTCCACCCACCTCTGTTGGACTCACCCTTGGCCTTTTCCCACCTCTGTTGGACTCACCCTTGGCCTTTTCCCACCTCTGTTGGACTCACCCTTGGCCTTTTCCCACCTCTGCTGGCCTCCACCAACCTCTGCTGGCTTCCACCCACCTCTGCTGGACTCACCCTTGGCCTCTACCCACCTCTGCTGGCCTCCACCCACCTCTGCTGGACTCACCCTTGGCCTCTACCCACCCCTGCTGACCTCCACCCACCTCTGCTGGACTCACCCTTGGCCTCTACCCACCCCTGCTGGCCTCCACCCACCTCTGCTGGACTCACCCTTGGCCTCTACCCACCTCTGCTGGCCTCCACCCACCTCTGCTGGACTCACCCTTGGCCTCTACCCACCCCTGCTGACCTCCACCCACCTCTGCTGGACTCACCCTTGGCCTCTACCCACCCCTGCTGGCCTCCACCCACCTCTGCTGGACTCACCCTTGGCCTCTACCCACCCCTGCTGGCCTCCACCCACCCCTGCTGGACTCACCCTTGGCCTCTACCCACCTCTGCTGGCCTCCACCCACCTCTGCTAGACTCACCCTTGGCCTCTACCCACCTCTGCTGGCCTCCACCCACCCCTGCTGGACTCACCCTTGGCCTCTACCCACCTCTGCTGGCCTCCACCCACCTCTGCTGGCTTCCACCCACCTGTACCCACCTCTGCTGGCTTCTACCGACCTCTGCTGGCCTCCACCCACCTCTGGTGGCCTCCACCCACCTCTGCTGGCCTCCAGCCATCTCCACTGGCCTCCACCCTACCCCCACACCCCTCCAACTCCACTCAGTTCCACCCCAGTGTTGTGTACCACTTGGAGCACATCCCTCACAGTGGGTACGCCATCTGTGTAACCTACCCGTAGCTGTGGCCCACAGTGGGTACGCCAGCTGGAGCCTACCTCCAGGTCAAAGGTCAAGCTAACGGGGGAGAAAGGGGGGGGGGGGGTAAGTGTCGGGGTCATTGTTTGTGTGCTAGTATGTTGCTGGTGTGTGTGTGTGTGTGTGTGTGTGTGTGTGTGTATGTGTGTGTGTGCCAAAGTCTCTCTCTCTCTCTCTCTCTCTCTCTCTCTCTCTCTCTCTCTCTCTCTCTCTCTCTCTCTCTCTCTCTCTCTCTCTCTCTCTCAGTGGAACAGGAGGAGGAGGACACCCCCTCCTCCTCCCCCGGGGCAGCGCGACATAGCTATAGCCCGGGGGAACCCCCCCCCCCCGCGTACCACTCGACCTTAACTCACACACACACACACACACACACACACACATACACACACACACACATACACATACACACACACACACACACACACACATACACATACACACACACACACACATACACACACACACACACACACACACACACACATACACATACACACACACACACACACACACACACACACACACACACACACACACACACATACACACACACACACACACACACACACACACATACACACACACACACACACACACACACACACACACACACACACACACACACACACACACACACACACACACACACACACACACACATACACACACACACACACTCACACACACACACATACACACACACACACACACACACACACACACACATACACACACACACACACACACACACACACACACATACACACACACACACACACACACACACACACACACACACACACACACACACACACACACAGTTATTTTCACAGTGGGTGGCTGACTGCTGTATGACACACGGTGAACGAAGTGGGTTTTGACAGGAGGAGCTTTAGACAGACGACAGACAGACGGACGATGTTATTTGACAGGTTGGCTGACGGAAGGCTGGCGTCAAAGACCCCTCGTGAAGTTTGACGGTTGAGGGCGCAGTCGAGAGACAGACAGACAGTTAAGAGCGCAGTCGAGAGACAGACAGACAGTTAAGAGCGCAGTCGAGAGACAGACAGACAGACAGTTGATGAGGACGCAGTCGAGAGACAGAGATAGACAGACAGTCGAGGGCGCAGTTGAGAGACAGACAGACAGACAGACTGTTGATGTGGGCGTAGCCGAGAGACAGAGATAGACAGACAGTCGAGGGCGCAGTTGAGAAACAGACAGATAGACAGACAGTTAGGGGCGCAGTCGAAATAGACAGATAGACAGACAGTTAAGGGCGCAGTCGAGAGACAGACAGATAGACAGACAGTTAAAGGCGCAGTCGAAACAGACAGATAGACAGACAGTTAAGGGCGCAGTCGAGAGACAGACAGATAGACAGACAGTTAAAGGCGCAGTCGAAACAGACAGATAGACAGACAGTTAAAGGCGCAATTGAGAAAGACAGATAGACAGACAGTTAAGGGCGCAGTCGAGAGACAGACAGATAGACAGCTGGTCGAGGGCACAGTCGAGAGACAGATAGACAGACAGACGCTAGCATTTGATGTATGAGACGGGTTTACCGTCTATTTGTACGGGAGTCGGTAAATGTGGGTGTTGATCACATCTTGTTATAGTGGACGTGAGAAATTATTGTACCTGTCAATCTGTCTGTCTGTCTGTCCATCTCTCTGTCTTCGCCCTCTAAGGGAGGGAGGTGTTGGGGGGGGGGGGTGTGCACATGGGTGTAGACAGTACTTCCCCCGGTGTGTACACACACCCAGACACATACACACCCACTCTCTCTCTCTCTCTCTCTCTCTCTCTCTCTCTCTCTCTCTCTCTCTCTCTCTCTCTCTCTCTCTCTCTCTCTCTCTCTCTCTCTCTCTTCTTCCCTTGATTGATGACCACCCATCAGGCTGCCCATCAACGGGGGGGGGGGGGCGTGGTTATCACTAGTTCGTGACCCCCCCCACCTGTTATTGATGACCAGCGACCAGACGTTGATGACCAGCGACCAGACGTTGATGACCAGCGACCAGACTTTGATGACCAGCGACCAGACGTTGATGACCAGCGACCAGACGTTGATGACCAGCGACCAGACGTTGATGACCAGCGACCAGACGTTAATGACCAGCTATCAGACGTTGATGACCAGCGACCAGACTTTGATGACCAGCGACCAGACAGTAATAACCAGTCAGACGATGACGACCACAAACCAGACATTGATGATCACAAACCAAGCATTGATGACCACCCATCAGGCATTGATGACAACCAACCAGATATTGATGATCACATCACAGAAATTCATGACATTATCGATCAGACATTGATGACCACAAACCAGACGTTGATGACCATCAACCAGACATTGATGACCATTGTCCAGACTTGATGAACACCAACCAGACGACCACTAACGAGACATTGATGACCGCCAACCAGACGTTTATGACCACCGAGATGTTGATAAACACCAACCAGACATTGATGACCGTCAATAAGACATTGATGATCATCAGCCAGACATTGATGACCCCAAGTGAGACATTGATGACCGTCAATAAGACATTGATGATCATCAGCCAGACATTGATGACCCCAAGTGAGACATTGATGACCGTCAATAAGATATTTATGATCATCAAACAGACATTGATAACCCCCACGTGAGGCATTGATGACCGTCAATGAGACTTTGATAAACACCAACCAGACATTGATGACCGTCAATAAGACATTGATGATCATCAGCCAGACATTGATGACCCCAAGTGAGACATTGATGACCGTCAATAAGACATTGATGATCATCAACCAGACATTGATGACCCCAAGTGAGACATTGATGACCGTCAATAAGACATTGATGAACATCAACCAGACATTGATGACCTTACGTGAGACATTGGTGACCGTCAATAAGACATTGATGATCATCAAACAGACATTGATGACCTCAAGTGAGACATTGATGACCCCCACAACCACAGAAGACATCTCAGAGGTTGAGCAGCGGCGTACCCACTGATCTATCGTTGGTGTTAGCACTTTTAAAACCAGAGCTTAAATTCGTGTGAAGTGTGTGAAGGGGGAGAGGGGAAGATGATGTCCCGTGTAGAGTGCGTTACGAGTGTGTGTGTGTGTGTGTGTGTGTGTTGGTAAGGGATGTGTATAGAGTTTGTGGGGGGGGGAAGGGAGGAGTTTGTATAGTGTTTTTGAGTGGCGTGTGTGTGTAGGGTGTACAAGGAGGAAGGGGGGAGGGGTGTTGTGTGAGGGGGAAGGGGGAGTTTGTGTGTAGTGTGTTAGGGAGGGAGGGGATGTTTAGTGAAAGGGAGAGTGGGTTATGTAGTGTGAGGGGAGAGAGTCACTGTAGAATGTGTGTGAGGAGGGAGGGGAATGTGGATTGTGAGGGGACGTGGACTGTGTGGTGTGTGTGTGTGTGTTAGGAGAGAGGGAAATGTAGAGTGTGAGGGGACGTGGACTGTGTGGTGTCTGTGTGAGGAGGGAGGGGAATGTAGAGTGTGAGGGGACTTGGACTGTGTGGTGTGTGGTAGGAGGAAGGGGAATGTAGAATGTGAGGGGACTTGGATCCTGTAGTGTGTGGTAGGGGGAAGGGGTGTGTAGAGTGTGAAGGGGGAGGGGGGGAGGGATCAGTGTGTCGTATAGGGGGAAGGGGATGTGTAGGGG
>NC_092250.1:854893-864893 GCF_036320965.1 Panulirus ornatus | reverse complement strand
ATCCACCTCTCCCTCCCTCTCTCTCCTCTTCCTCACCCTCTTTTCCATCCATCCTCTCACCTCCCGTTCCACATCCACCTCCCTCCTCCTCCTCCCTCTTTTCCATCCACCCTCTCTCTCTTCCTTTCCCATCGACTGTTCCATGGTACACCTACCTGCTTTACGTGCGAGTGTATCTTGATACTGCTACACCCGGAGCGCCAGAGGTGTTGTGCGAGCCTCTCGATCTGTGTACCTGCTGCTTCTGCTCCTGCAAAGCAGTGTACCTCCTGCTGCCTCTGCTCCTGTATCCCCAGTGGTACACGTGCCCGTGCTCCTGTATCCCCAGTGGTACACCTGCCTCTGCTCCTGTATCCCCAGTGGTAGACCTGCCTCTGCTCCTGTATCCCCAGTGGTGCACGTGCCTCTGCTCCTGTATCCCCAGTGGTACACGTGCCTCTGCTCCTGTATCCCCAGTGGTACACGTGCCTCTGCTCCTGTATCCCCAGTGGTACACGTGCCTCTGCTCCTGTATCCCCAGTGGTACACCTGCCTCTGCTCCTGTATCCCCAGTGGTACACGTGCCTCTGCTCCTGTATCCCCAGTGGTACACGTGCTTCTGCTCCTGTATCCCCAGTGGTACACGTGCCTCTGCTCCTGTATCCCCAGTGGTACGCGTGCCTCTGCTTCTGTATCCCCAGTGGTACACATGCCTCTGCTCCTGTATCCCCAGTGGTACACATGCCTCTGCTTGTACCAGCCACTGTGTCATCATTGCTACCAACTGGATTGGCTTCAAGCCTTGTGTGTCTGTACCGCTCCGAGTGTGACATAGAACTGTGACAAGTGTTGGTTTCAAGCCTCGTGTGTCTCTGTACCGCTCCGAGTGTGACATAGACTGTGACAAGTGTATCTGTAACAAGGAAAAAAGAAACCTCTATTTGCTGTGGCATAGAAGGTGAGAATGTGACAAGTGTATCTGTAACAAGGAAAAAAAAAAACTTTTTGCTGTGGCATAGAAGGTGTGACACTTTACGGGGATCGCTGTGCCACTACGACAGCTTTATCGTAGTGGGGAAAATTGTGCTTGCTGAAGCTTAAGATATCTACAAGCGTTGTCGTAGTAGGTAAAGCTTTGCCTGCTGAAGCATAGACTGTGAAATACGCCACAATAGTAGGTAAACCTTTGCCTGCTGAGGCATAGACTGTGAAATACGCCACAATAGTAGGTTTAAGCTTTACCTGCTGAAGCATAGACTGTGAAATACGCCACTATAGTAGGTTTAAGCTTTGCCTGCTGAAGCATAGACTGTGAAATACGCCACAATAGTAGGTAAAGCTTTGCCTGCTGAAGCATAGACTGTGAAATACGCCACAATAGCAAGGAAAGCTTTACCTGCTGAAGCATAGACTGTGAAATACGCCACAATAGTAGGTAAAGCTTTGCCTGCTGAAGCATAGACTGTGAAATACGCCACAATAGCAAGGAAAGCTTTACCTGCTGAAGCATAGACTGTGAAATACGCCACTATAGTAGGTAAAGCTTTACCTGCTGAAGCATAGACTGTGAAATACGCCACAATAGCAAGGAAAGCTTTACCTGCTGAAGCATAGACTGTGAAATACGCCACAATAGCAAGGAAAGCTTTACCTGCTGAAGCATAGACTGTGAAATACGCCACTATAGTAGGTAAAGCTTTGCCTGCTGAAGCATAGACTGTGAAATACGCCACTATAGCAAGGAAAAGCTTTACCTGCTGAAAAAAAACGCCACGATAGCTGTAGCATACACTGTGAAAAATGCCACTATAGCAAGGAAAAGCTTTGCCTGCTCAAGCATACACTGTGAAAAACGCCACTGAAGCAGGGAAAGCTTTGGGTCCGACTGAAGCTCAGTGTTGGTGGCGTCCACAGTGGCAGAGCTGTGCGTGGCAGGACTTGTGATTTTAAAGGTAGTTCCGTTACCCACTTGTGTTGCAGGGGCGGCGCCCTGGGAATGTGTCAGTGGGGCAACAGTGGTGTTGTGTTTGGTGCCTTTGAGTGGGGAGGGGGGAAGGAAGCTGACTGTGCCACTGGGGTGGGATGGGTGTCAAGTGTGATAAGAGAAATGGGGTTGTGATGGACTTTTGATGGGGGAATATATGGTGATGGGTTAAGGCGTGAACTAATTGACGTGGTGAAGTAAGTTGTTGTGGTGTTGCACTTGATGGGGTGGTGGGGTGGTTATAAATAACTTTATATATAAGTTACTACGGGCAGCGTTAATGTGAATTTAATGGTGATGTGATAAGTGTCTTCCGGTGGAGAGAAACAAGTGATGTGGTAGAGAACAAGTGATGTGGTAGAGAACTAGTGATGTGGTAGAGAACAAGTGATGTGGTAGAGAACTAGTGATGTGGTAGAGAAACAAGTGATGTGGTAGAGAACAAGTGATGTTGTAGAGAACTAGTGATGTGGTAGAGAACAAGTGATGTGGTAGAGAACTAGTGATGTGGTAGAAAACAAGTGATGTTGTAGAGAACTAGTGATGTGGTAGAGAACAAGTGATGTGGTAGAGAACTAGTGATGTGGTAGAGAACAAGTGATGTGGTAGAGAACAAGTGATGTGGTAGAGAACTAGTGATGTGGTAGAGAACTAGTGATGCGGTAGAGAACAAGTGATGTGGTAGAGAACTAGTGATGTGATAGAGAACAAGTGATGTGGTAGAGAACAAGTGATGATGTGGTAGAGGACTAGTGATGTGGTAGAGAACAAGCGATGTGGTAGAGAACAAGTGATGTAGTAGAGAACAAGTGATGATGTGGTAGAGAACAAGTGATGTGGTAGAGAACAAGTGATGTGGTAGAGATAGTAATGATAATGGCGTTGCTTTGATAAAGAGGGCTGTTGGTGGTGTGGTGGAGAGGACCAGTTTTGTGGTGCTGGTCGGGTGGACAAGACCACTGTTGTGGTGTTAGTGTGGTGCAGAGGACTAGTGTGTAGTGTGGGTCAAAGAACTAGTGTTGTGATGGTGTGGTCAGTTCCAGTGTTGTGGAGTTGGTGGGGTGGAGAGGACTGGTGTGCAGGTGTAGTGGAGAGGACTACTGGTACGTTGATAAAGACTCGTGGTGTGGTGGAGAGGACTAATACTGTGGTGTTGGTGGGTGGAGATGGTTAGTGGTGTGATGTGGTGGAGAGGACCAGTATTGTGGTGTTGGTGGGTGGAGATTAGTGGTGTGGTGGAGAGGACTGGTATTGTGTTGTTGGTGGGTGGAGAAGATTAGTGGTGTGGTGTGGTGGAGAGGACTAGTATTGTGGTGTTGGTGGGTGGAGAAGATTAGTGGTGTGGTGGAGAGGACTAGTATTGTGGTGTTGGTGGGTGAAGATTAGTGGTGTGGTGTAGAGGACTGGTACTGTGGTGTTGGTGTGGTGGAGAGATTAGTATTGTGGTGTTGTTTGTGGTGGAGAGAGTAGTATTGTGGTGTTGCGTGTGGTGGAGAGAGTAGTATTGTGGTGTTGCGTGTGGTGGAGACAAGTAATTATGGTGTTGTGTGGTGAATAGAACCAGTGTTATTATAGTGTACTGGAGAGGACCAGTGTTGTGGTGAGATAATTGTTTTGGTGTTGATGAAGAAAAGTGTTGTGGTGTTATTGTTGTGGAAAGCACCAGTGTTATGATGTTGATGTGGTGCAGAGGATCAGTGTTATGGTGTTGATGTGGTGCAGAGGATCAGTGTTATGGTGTTGATGTGGTGCAGAGGATCAGTGTTATGGTGTTGATGTGGTGCAGAGGATCAGTGTTATGGTGTTGATGTGCAGAGGATCAGTGTTATGGTGTTGATGTGGTGCAGAGGATCAGTGTTATGGTGTTGATGTGGTGCAGAGGATCAGTGTTATGGTGTTGATGTGCAGAGGATCAGTGTTATGGTGTTGATGTGGTACAGAGGATCAGTGTTATGGTATTGATGTGGTACAGAGGATCAGTGTTATGGTGTTGATGTGGTACAGAGGATCAGTGTTATGGTGTTGATGTGGTGCAGCGGATCATTGTTATGGGGTTGATGTACAGAGGATCAGTGTTATGGTGTTGATGTGGTGCAGAGGACCAGTGTTATGACGTTGATGTGGTGCAGAGGATCAGTGTTATGGTGTTGATGTGGTACAGAGGACCAGTGTTATGACGTTGATGTGGTGCAGAGGATCAGTGTTATGGTGTTGATGTGGTGCAGAGGATCAGTGTTATGACGTTGATATGGTATAGAGGAACAGTGTTATGGCGTTGATGTGCAGAGGATCAGTGTTATGGCGTTGATGTGGTATAGAGGATCAGTGTTATGGCGTTGATGTGGTGCAGAGGATCAGTGTTATGGCGTTGATATGGTACAGAAGACCAGTGTTATGATGATGTGGTGCAGAGGACCAGTGTTATGACGTTGATATGGTACAGAGGATGTGTTATGGTGTTGATGTGGTGCCAATGATCAGTGTTATGGCGTTGATGTGGTACAGAGGATGTGTTATGGCGTTGATGTGTTACAGAGGATCAGTGTTATGGCGATGTTTATGTGGTGGCAGAGATCAGTGTTATGGTGGTGATGTGGTACAGAAGACCAGTGTTATGGCGTTGATGTGCAGAAGACCAGTGTTATGGTGTTTATGTGGTACAGAAGACCAGTGTTATGGTGTTGATGTACAGAGGACCAGTGTTATGGTGTTGATGTGGTGCAGAGGATGTGTTACGGTGTTAATGTGGTACAGAGGATCAGTGTTATGGTGTTGATGTGGTGCAGAGGATGTGTTACGGAGTTAATGTGGTACAGAGGATCAGTGTTATGGTGTTGATGTGATGCAGAGGATCAGTGTTATGGTGTTGATGTGGTACAGAAGACGTGTTATGGTGATGTGGTACAGAGGATCAGTGTTATGGTGTTGATGTGGTACAGAGAGGACGAGTGTTGTGTTGGTGGTGTTGTGGTGTTAGTGTATGGAAAGGTTCTGTGTTGTGTTTTTGTGGTGGAGAGGACTAGTGTTGTGTTGGTGTGGTGGAGAGGATCAGTGTTGTGGTGTTTGTGTATTGGAAAGGTTCTGTGTTGTGTTGGAGGTTGCTGTTGTGTTGTGTTGTGAACAAGACCAGTGTTGTCATTGTGTGGTGCAGTGGACCACTGTCATGGTTTTGGTGTTTTGGAGAGGGCCTTTGTTGTTTGTGGTGGAGAGGACCTGTGGAATGATGGTGTGGTGGAGAGGACCTGTGGAATGATGGTGTGGTGGAGAGGACAAGTGCTGTGTTGTTGTGGTGGTGGATTAGTGTTGTGGTGTTGTGGAGGAGAGGACCAATGTTGTGTTGTTGCTGGTTTGGTGGAGATGTGTTGTTTTGTTGGAGGAGAGTACCGCTGTTGCTGGAGAGGACTGGTTATGGTTTGGTGGAGATCATTGTTGTGGTGTAGGAGAGAACTGGTGTTGTGGTGGCGTTGGAGAGAATCAGTGTTGTGGTGGGGAGGACCATGGTTGTGGTTTTGATTAGTGTGTTGGAGAGGACCAGTGTTATGTTGGTGGATGGGACCAGAATTTTGTGGTGATCTCCAGTGTTGTGTTGGTGATGTTGTGTTTTCTAGTGTTGTAGTGTTGTTGGTGTGATGACTACAGTTGGTTGTGTTTGGGGGGTGGGGTAGTATTGTGTTGGGGGGTGGGGCAGTATTGTGTTGGGGGGTGGGGCAGTATTGTGTTGGGGGTGGGGCAGTATTGTGTTGGGGGGTGGGGCAGTATTGTGTTGGGGGTGGGGCAGTATTGTGTTGGGGGGTGGGGCAATTTTGTGTTGCGGTTGGGGCAGTATTGTGTTGGGGGGTGGGGCAGTATTGTGTTGGTGCTGAGCCTATGATTTATAGCAGTGTTGTGTTGGAGAGAACCAGAGTTGTTGGGTGTTGGATAAAGGGGCAAGTGTTGTGGTGCTGATGGTTTGGTGGAGAGGGAAAAAAAATGGGTGGTGGTGGTGTTGGAGAAAAGCAGTTTTGTGGTGATGGTGTTGGTGGTACCACGGTGGAGGGAACCAGTGGTGTGATGGAGAGGACCAGTATATATCATGGCGGTGCTGGAGAGGAAGAACAGTGCCTAGGTGGTGGTGTTGGAGAAGAGCACTGCTGTGGTGGTGATGGTGGTGGAGAAAATCACTTGTGTTGGGGAAAAGTAGGAGGGTTATATGGTATGGCGACGCGTCGCTGGCTGGACCCTGTGCCATACCAGGCATTACCGGGTCCCCCGTTCCTTCCCCCAGGGGGTGTGCCCCATACCAGGCATTACCGGGGTCTTCCCCTTGCCCCAGGGGATGTGCCCCATACCAGGCATTACCGGGGTCTTCCCCTTGCCCCAGGGGGTGTGCCCCATACCAGGCATTACCGGGGTCTTCCCACTTCCCCAGGGGGTGTGCCCCATACCAGGCATTACCGGGGTCTTCCCACTTCCCCAGGGGGTGTGCCCCATACCAGGCATTACCGGGGTCTTCCCCTTCCCCCAGGGGGTGTGCCCCATACCAGGCATTACCGGGGTCTTCCCCTTGCCCCAGGGGGTGTGCCCCATACCAGGCATTACCGGGGTCCCCACTTCCCCAGGGGGTGTGCCCCATACCAGGCATTACCGGGGTCTTCCCCTTGCCCCAGGGGGTGTGCCCCATACCAGGCATTACCGGGGTCCCCACTTCCCCAGGGGGTGTGCCCCATACCAGGCATTACCGGGGTCTCCTTCCCCCAGGGAATATTCACAGGGTAGGAAATTCACCGGGTTTTGCTGGCCTTCCCACCGAAAATAACATCAACTTAGCCATATTATTTTTCCCCCTCTCTGGACTGAGGGGACTTTGGAGGAGGGGACCAATATTTCCTTTGGACTGTTGGGGAGGGAAGGGGGGGGGGGAGACGGACTCTCTGGGGGCCAAATTCCCCCCCTCTCCCCCTCCCTCCCCTCACCTGTTACAGGGGGGGACTCGGGTCCTTAGAAATGTAGGAAAGAGGGAAGGAAGGGAGAAAGGGGGACTCAAGTCTGAAGAAGGAGACTCCATTACAGGGACTTGTATTTTACACATGTGACACATATATACACATATTGAGCCATGTGACACACACATATCCCCACATATTGAGCCATCTGCCATACAGACCTACATATATCATCAGTCTATGTCTCTACTAACTACCCATTCGCTCACCACGTGAACCATCTGTAACCACGTGAACTGTACCAGTGGTGTAAACAAAAACAAAAAAAAAGTGTGTCCAATCCCTGTAAATGTCTGAGCCCACGCCAAAGCAGGTGAAATAAAATGATTAAAGTTGAATATTCTCTTCTTTTATCCTCCTCATGAGGGTATATATATATATATATATATATATATATATATATATATATATATATATATATATATATATATATATATATATATAAATACAAAGTGACTTGAGAGGGAAAGGTGGTGACATATGTTCACATTGCCATTTGGGGAAGGTCTGGTGACGTGGTCTCCCTCAAGTTGGCAATACTGTTGGCTCGCTGCCAGAGGCTTGATGACTTCATTATACTCTTTTTTTTTTTTTTTTTGTTGCTGTGTTGCCATGACATAGGAAGTGGCCTTTCCACTGCGTCGAGAAGGTCAGGGGAAGGAAGGAAGGGTGGGAAAGCTCATATTTGGTACCTGAACAAGCGTCTATACTGTCTCTTTTTGGAGAGATGAGGTGGCCATAAATCTCTCTGGAATGAGGTAGTTGGAAGTCATGCTTCCCTCCCGCCTCCTCCTCCTCCTCCTCGGTGACGCCGTACGAGCCACAAGTGGAGGTGGATCGTCCTGCTGCTGCCAAGGAACTGGTTAAGTTATTCCCGAAATGCACACACACACAGACGTGTGGTGTTCAACATGGCCTTTTCTCTTACTTTCCTATGCATATTTATTGTTCAAATGAATTTTAGAATAGTGGGGAAATATGAGCGTTGATGACCCGCCAAGTGAGGGATGGCAGGAGAGATATTTAACGAGTCTGCTGGAGACGGGCCATATGGACGTGGTGGACCTTGGCTTCGTGTCTTGACCTGACCTTCCTCATACACACATCTCTCTCTCTCTCTCTCTCTCTCTCTCTCTCTCTCTCTCTCTCTCTCTCTCTCTCTCTCTCAGTTTCACAGGAAGTTCGGTCTCTGCTGTGTGAGAGGCTAGCAGCTGTTGTGGCTGTGTTGCTGGTGCAGCCAGCAGCTGTTGTGGCTGTGTTGCTGGTGCAGCCAGCAGTTGTGGCTGTGTTGCTGGTGCAGCCAGCAGTTGTTGTGGCTGTGTTGCTGGTGCAGCCGCAGTTGTGGCTGTGTTACTAGTGCAGCCGGTGTTGTGGCTGTGTTGCTGGTGCAGCCAGCAGCTGTTGTGGCTGTGTTGCTGGTGCAGCCAGCAGTTGTTGTGGCTGTGTTGCTAGTGCAGCCGGTGTTGTGGCTGTGTTGCTGGTGCAGCAGTTGTTGTGGCTGTGTTGCTGGTGCAGCAGTTGTTGTGGCTGTGTTGCTGGTGCAGCAGTTGTTGTGGCTGTGTTGCTGGTGTAGCAGCTCCTGTTCCTGTGTTGCTGGTGCAGCCGGTGTTGTAACGGTCTAGCAGGTCCTTTGGCTGTGGCGGCCCAGAGAGAGAGAGAGAGAGAGAGAGAGAGAGAGAGAGAGAGAGAGAGAGAGAGAGAGGACCCACTCCACACGTACGTACTTAATTCTGGGCGATGATGGGCGAGGAGCGACCTGTATATATTCACCATCCCCAGTGGGCTGGTGAGACGACCCCTCCCCACTGTATACATTTCAGTGGGGAGGGACTGTCGCACCCAATTTCCCACTGTGAAGAATGGAATTACTTTCTTGAAAGAATCGTATTTAAGTGATGTTTCCCGTGTTTAGTTACCCTGTGTATAGGGTGTAGTGATGGTATAGGGTGTATACAGTGATGGTATAGGGTGTAGTGATGGTATAGGGTGTAGTGATGGTATAGGGTGTATACAGTGATGGTATAGGGTGTACACAGTGATGGTATAGGGTGTATACAGTGATGGTATAGGGTGTAGTGATGGTATAGGGTGTACACAGTGATGGTATAGGGTGTATACAGTGATGGTATAGGGTGTAGTGATGGTATAGGGTGTATACAGTGATGGTTTAGGGTGTACACAGTGATGGTATAGGGGTGGGTGTGTGTGTGTATATCGTCTTTCATCGGATCCATTAGTCTGAAATGTAGGCTAGACACACACACACACACACACACACACACACACTTGAGAGCACGTCGTCCCGCATATATACATCGCATCGATCCAGTTCAGTGACCCATGCACGCCATACACCCTCGTGAATGTTTGGGCCCCGATACCCCCAAGCGTACTTCATCCCTTTTCTTCCTCTAGATTCACCCCCCCCCCCTTTCCTCTTCTTTGTTCCTTTCACTTTTGACACGTAGATCTGTTCAGTCATTCTCTTCTCATTGTCTCCATCTTGTCCAAACCATTTCATCCAAACTTTGGATGACACTTGTAAGTCAAATGTAATTTACCGCCAACATAATTTCGCTCACGCTTTCATGCTCTTGCACGATTAGCCTGTCTCGCGCCACCACGTCCGTCTCAGGCATTTCCCCTCTCGAACACGTCCACACGTCCATCCTCTTCTGCATTCATTCAACGCAGAAGGCACCACAGTTTCGCACACTCTCTGACACGTCCATACGTCCACCCTCTTCTGCATTCATCCAACGCAGAAGGCACCACAGCTTCGCACACTCTCTGACACGTCCACACGTCCACCTTCTGCATTCATCCAACGCAGAAGACACCACAGCTTCGCACACTCTCGAACACGTCCACACCTCCACCCTCTGCATTCATCGAACGTAGAAGGCACCGCATCTTCGCACACCCACACACACACTGCTATCAGGATTATGGTGTCTTTGGAAACATACAACCCCATCTTTCAACCCCATTGCAGTCACTCACCTCTCTCGCGGTGTGTACACACCCCCACACACACCCACACCTCTTACTGTAC
>NC_092250.1:844893-847393 GCF_036320965.1 Panulirus ornatus | reverse complement strand
GAATGGCTATGGTTTGGCGTGACCTTTTAAATGGCTTAGGTTTTGGCGTGACCTTTTTAAATGGCTTTGGCATGACCTTTTAAATGGCTTAGGTTTTGGCGTGACCTTTTTGGAATGTCTGTGGCTTTGGCGTGACCTTTTTGAATGGCTGTGGCTTTGGCGTAACCTTTTTAAATGGCTGTGGCTTTGGCGTAACCTTTTTAAATGGCTGTGGCGTGGCCTTTTCAGATGGCTTTGGCGTAACCTTTGAAATGGCTGTGGCTTTGGCGTAACCTTTTTAAATGGCTGTGGCGTGGCCTCTTTAGATGGCTTTGGCGTGGCCTTTTTAAATGTCTTTGGCGTGACCTTTTTAAATGTCTTTGGCGTGGCCTTTTTAAATGGCTGTGGCTCTGGCGTGACCTTTTAAATGGAAGAGCAAACTGGACTCTGGGGGAATATTTGTACGTGGCGGGGAGTTGGGTGGGGGGGGGGGGATGTCGGCTGGCAAGTTATTGCGACAACACCGAATATTAACTTCGTGTTCCACTAACGACACTGAGACTCTAATTCGATGAATGAGAAAAGTAACTTCTTTTTAAAGGTAATTCTGAATTAGAAAAGTAATTTCTTTTTAAAGGTAGTTCTCATTAAAAAGTAACTTCTTTTTAAAGGTAATTCTGAATTAGAAAAGTAATTTCTTTTTAAAGGTAGTTCTCATTTAAAAGTAACTTCTTTTTAAAGGTAATTCTGAATTAGAAAAGTAATTTCTTTTTAAAGGTAGTTCTCATTAAAAAGTAACTTCTTTTTAAAGGTAATTCTGAATTAGAAAAGTAACTTCTTTTTAAAGGTAGTTCTCATTAAAAAAGTGACTTCTTTTTAAAGTTAATTTCCATAAAAAGTAACTTCTTTTAAGGTAATTCTGAACCTGAAAAGTAACTTCTTTTTAAGGTAATTCTGAATCAGAAAATTAACTTCTTTTTAAAGGTAATTCTCATTAAAAAGTAACTTCCTTGGTAAGGGAATTCTGTATTAGAAAAGTAACTTCTTGTTAAAGGCAATTCTGATTGAAAAGTAACTTCTTTTTAAAGGTAATTCTGATTGAAAAGTAACTTCCTTTTAAAGGTAATTCTGAAAAAATATAACTTCTTTTGAAAGGTAATTCTGAATAAAAAGTAACTTTTCTGTAAAGGTAATTCTGAAAAAGATGTAACTTTTTTTAAAGGTAATTCTGATTTGAAAAGTAATATATATATATATATATATATATATATATATATATATATATATATATATATATATATATATATATATATATATATATATATTTAAGGAATTTCTATGATTTCTAACAGCTCTTTGCTCTTAAGGTCGATTTAGCCATAAGAAGCAACAGGAAAGTAAATGAATTATTAAAGGTTAATTTATTAAAAAGTTTAAATTTGTTTACGCATAATTAAAACTTATAGATTTACTGGTGTGAGTTTTAATGTTCTTTATTTACAAAGTCTATATTTTTTATTGATTTTTTTTTGTTGCTATTTTGGAAAAAAAATGAACTTCAGTGTCTGAAACTTTAATGGGGAACTTTTTTGGAACTTTTGATATGTCAGGGAACTTTTGACGGTCAGGGAACTTTTGACCTTTGAACGTATGAACTCTTTGAACGTAACGATCGTATGGAACGTCTGACCTGGTGGAACTTTGACCTCTTAGAACTTTTTATAGGCCTTTTGAACCCATGCCTAAATCTTGGAACTTTTATGACCTTTTTTTTAAGGGAACTTTTGACCTTATAGAGTTGATAATCATATAGAGCTGTTGTTAGGGTCACTGACCGTGACGCGTGCATGGGCCCGCCCGCCTAGGGTCGAGGGCGGTATAGGTTCGAATCCCGGTTGCGGTAGGCGGCCCACAGTCAATCCAGCTGTTCATCCAACCGTAAGGGTTGGGTCGATGAAATGGCTACCCGGCTCAAACTAGGACAGTTAAGGAAAGTCAATTTTGTCCGGTGTCAAGCGTTGGTAGAGCAAGGTGTTTACGTCTGACGTCATAAGATACGAATTCGAATGTGAGTTTCGTGCCGGCCACTTCCAGATACACGAAGAGCTCATGGAGGAGGTACAGAGGAGGGTGAAAATGAGGCGTACAGTACAAATAAGAGATGGGTGGGGGAGTGTACAACTCCCTCCCCGTACAGTACAAGAGATGATGGGGCCCCCATGAGTGTACAACTCCCTCCCCGTACAGTACAAGAGATGGGGCCCCCATGAGTGTACAACTCCCTCCCCGTACAGTACAAGAGATGGGGGCCCCCATGAGTGTACAACTCCCTCCCCGTACAGTACAAGAGATGGGGGCCCCCCACGAGTGTACAGCTCCCTCCCCGTACAGTACAAGAGATGGGGGCCCCCATGAGTGTACAACTCCCTCCCCGTACAGTACAAGAGATGGGGGCCCCCCACGAGTGTACAGCTCCCTCCCCGTACAGTACAAGAGATGGGGCCCCCAAAAGTGTACAACT